>NC_071983.1:5295585-5373463 GCF_026283585.1 Hylaeus volcanicus | reverse complement strand
TAGTTCCTTTTTTTACTGCTAGATGGCGCCATTGTCAGTATTTTTTTTACCGACGTTATGGTAACGTACCGACAGGTCGGTAAAAAAATACTGACAATGGCGCCATCTAGCAGTAAAAAAAGGAACTATCGAGGACAAACTTGAGCGTTTTCCCGATAGAGGCGCTGACCAAACTCCGAAAATTAGTTCGACCTGTTCGTCGCTAGATGGCTATTCGTTTGAGCGAAAATGGCGGAAACTCACAAGAGAAATTGTGATAGTTTAAAAGTTTTAAAAAGATACATCGTTCTTCTAATCATGTTTATTGGCCAATTCTTTACTTATCCAAGTAAACACCAATTTCGGTGTGATGCGGATTAAGTGATTACTTTAAAAAATGGTTCGTAGGTTGTACGTTGATTTAGTACTACAAACCATAACGCAGAAACGTTTTTTATGGGCTGTCTTTTAAAGATAGATATATGCTGCCAGAAACTTTCTTGTAAAACTTTTTATGCTCAATAATTCTTACGTACATTATTTAAAGATATCTTTGGAGGTACTGATGGTAGAGCCGCCACTGCAGATACTGTAAAATTGTCTCTGTAGAGCCTATAAGTACATTCACAAAAACGATCTAAACTGTGCAAATTGAATTTTAAGGCTTACACCTGCATACGGAGTCACGATACTACTCGGGATACTAGTATTCACATGGCTTGATAATACCGGGGTGTACTCTTTATACGAGGAAGGACACGTTAGGTGTTCGAAGTACTGGTGGAAGAATTTACTTTACATCACCAATTTCTTCCAGTGGGACGACATGGTAAGAGCAATTTACTAAACAAGGTATGGAAACCTTCCAGACTTGATACAATATTCGTACCCCTATTTACGTAGATGGTTCATCGAAGACTCGATAAAGAAAATCGCTATATCTGTCATACTAAATAAAATTTCTTTTGTATCTCGAGAATGTCATGCTCTGAATTACCTATACGGATGAAAATTGAACTTACCTTTCTAGCATGACCTTTGCTCGTATAGTTTGACCTCCGCTTCGATCTATTAACGCAGCCGTCAACCAGAAAAGAGTACGAGCACAAAGTCTTGTATCTGTTGTGCATCTCAAAACAGATGTCGTTAAAGAATATTGATCGGGAGTAATCTTACAATTTTTACATAGAAAACATTAGAAATATTTACTATTATTTATTATTTTCAATCGAATAATCGAGATCGTTTACGCGAAATAATTGTTTCAGTGTCTTACGTGGAGTTGGTATCTGTCCGATGATATGAACTTCTTCATAATCGGTTTAATAGTGCTAATTTTATCAAGCACGTGAGTTTTACACTTCGACGTTTAAATATTTCGTTTTTTTTTGTTCTTTTTTTTATTAACTCGATCAACGGTTTCAGGCACTTTTACCTCGCCATAAGCATAGGCACTGTATCGCTGATTTCATCGATAATATCGTGCGCTTATACAGCGTATAATATCAACTACTATCACACGTAAGTGTTCAAAATATTTGGCATCGGCTCTGTACAATATTTCGAGTATCTAAATATGCGTATTTTCCCTTAGAATAGATGTACAGTTGAGCCTGTTGACCGAAATTTACATACCACCGTGGATTCGAATTGGACCATTTTGGATAGGAATGCTCACGTCTAGCTTACTTAATAAGTGGAACTACGAAGTGAATATGTCGAAAGTAATATTGCCAATCGTCATCTATGATCGCTAATCGCTATATAGATTAGTGGACGTTCTATGTCGTTTTTTTATGTGTCACAAATAATAGACTGGGTCAGGGATCGGCACTCTTGCTTCCATAGAATAAGCAAGCGTCGAGTGGCTTTCCCCACTTTCCTACTAACATCGTGGTCTTATCAATTTCTTGGGAGAGAGCTTTTTTACAACTTTGTTTAGCCTCAGGAACTCTCCTCAGTTTCAAACTGAAGTAGAAGACATTTTAGAGCCATGTTTAATGTTTTATGGAAACAAACGAACATTTTACGTACACCAGTCTCTATGTATATTCGAGACATCCAATGCGATTAAACCATATTATACCAAATGTGATATCAAAGTGATCTTTTTCAGGCAGCCGTAACTATCGGATGGACATGCGGTATAGTGTGCAATATGACGATCCTTCTCGCCGTATACGATAAATCCGTAGCCCCCATTGTGTCTGCTTTGTACATAGCGGTGTCCAGAACAATGTGGGGTCTAGGCATCGCGTGGTTAACGGTTGCGTGTACTACAAACAACGGCGGTAAAGGAGCTGTTACTTAATTCACCTCTAATCTGATAACATAATCTGTTTTAACCAAAACTCATACAACAATTTTCAATTGTCTAGCACTTCCCTTTTATGCTTCTAGGTATAGTAACTAAAATTTTAGCGCATCGATGCTGGATTCCCCTGAGCAAGCTAACATACTGCATTTACCTGTTAAACCCCCTTATAATATACACATCGTTTTTGGGAAGTAACTACCCCGTCTACAATGACAGTACCACGACTGTAAGTTGCAATGGTATTAACCGAGCATCGCTGAATAGAAACTGTTACCGTAAAATAAATTCCCTTTTTAGATTTTCTGGTATCTGGGAATCTTCGTTGCTTCTCTCACATTTGGTATGATGTTATCCTTGCTCGCAGAGATTCCAGCGATGCTGTTGGTAGACAAGTTAATTGCTAGGCATATCGGGAAGAAATGAGTAATACATACACGTATACATTCCGTAGATATTCGTTGAAACAACGATAGCAAAACCTTTCACGGACACTGGCGTGTTTTAATACGATTCATTGTTTCAGGTTTTTATATCCTTAACATGTAGGAAGGAGGACCAATCTGTAGAGTCAACTACGCAAAAGTCGTAAACGTCTTTCTTTTTTTTCTGTTTTTATCAACAAGTGTTCTGTACACAGCGATTGCGAGTTTAATCGGTATCATACGCCGTGTCGAGCGGCCGGAAGAACCATGGAGCACATTTACAACTACAAACCGTTAAATGACGATTGAATCTTTGCCGTGCTATGAGTGAATCGGTGATTGTATCCTAGGCGGTGCCGATGATATCAAGAGTCGATTTGCTCGGGAAGCCTGCTCGCGGTGACCTTCTTCGAGTTGCTTCTCGAGATGTTCCTTAAAGACTAGAAGTTCCCTTGTTCGTTGATAAACAGGATCCTTGAAGAACACACGCAATGACAATTATCAACTATCACTATTTACATCTTATGTAAAATTCGAGATCCGTTGTTCGGCTCGAAGACAAATTACGACTTTCTACGAACCTGTTGTCGCATGCTGGGGTTCCATCTACAATAAAGACTTTTCCATGGTTTAATATACCTCATGCTGGCGATCGGCATCAAAACGAGTTGACAGTTCGGAGCTGCCCAGTATAAGGGATTTTGATAGAGGGATAACTGACTGTTGGTGTATGACCACAAGGAGACAGTTTTTTGTTTCACTTGTTCCTGGACTCTTTCACGTTCACTGTACAACCAACGAAACGGTTGCAGTAGTTAATACGGCTCAGCTAATATGGACTATGTAAAAAGAAAATGTTATGTAAAATACCTGCTAAATAAAAATGTACCGAATCTGCAAGAGTACAAGTGATCGAGGATAGTGATCAGAAAATGCTCGTTGAACTCAAACGCGTTGGGAAACTGAAGGCTTATCTGCCAAACGCAGTCTATAAACTGCAAAAATACTGGAGACCTATCCGCGTCGCTGTGGTGTTCGTCGCCGTGACCAATTCTCTAAAACGTCGTCGTGGTTATTGTTACTCCGAATCGATGTATATAATAATTGTAAAAATTCGGCATTCCATACGCGCACCTGTTGAAATTTGTGACCAAAACTGAGCCATTCTTTTTCTATAAGAACCTCAAAACCTTTGATAGTTCTGTAATACGGATCCAACATTAACATGGCAAGGGCTGTGAGCTGCAAACATTTATAGATATTAAAAGGTACATATTTAAGGATAAAGTACATGCGATCATTTTATCACTACCTGTGATGTTCTATCCCAACCATCCGAGCAGTGCACCAATACCGATGTCTTGTGATTTTCAACTTTTTCTACTATCCGAAACGCGCCAGCGAGCACATACTTGATGTGTTTCAACCAATAGGTAGATTCTATTCCCGACAACCATCTAGCTTCCTCGATCGTTGGAAAACATAATTCTGAAAGACAACAAACAGTATTTACGATAATTACTACGGTACTTCGCATTACTTATACCTACCTATTAAAAGATATTATTATAATAAACCATGATACCTTTTAACTTTCTGAGGCTCTCTCTCATCACGTGTATATTGTGAATGTCAAGGAATACGAGCTCCGCGTTCTGGTAAGCATCTTCGCTCTCGTAACCGCCACCTTTCGCTTTGTTCGCCACCGCGTTGGGCATCGGTCGAGCGTCCATAATAAGAAGCTTGTGACTTTGCGCATTCGCGTCCATGATCAGTTGAACATATCTCTCATCTTCGCGACTACGTTTGCCACCGACGCCCACCAGCGGTTGAGCACAGCGGGTTATAGTTGCCTGGCTCTCTGGATGAATCCACGAAAGCACGGGAAGTCTCCCCCTGCTTCGAAAAGCTGCCGATGCGTGTAAGTCATCATCGGTTGCCGACGCTGGCACAGCCCATACAGCCGGATAACTATCGCACACCGAGTACGTATCATTGATTTTCGATATTTTCCACATATCATTATTAACCCCCTGAAAATAATCACTAATTAGTAAACGAAACCCATGGGCGTTCCGTTAAAACTTATTCTTTAAAGGGAAACACCATCTTTACAGTCTCAAAAAATCAAAATTTTGTTCTCAGTTTCTTAGAACTCAGCGTTGCACCGTTCATAGAAATATCGATCGATGTGTGTATACTTTCAGTGCGTATACGAAAAAATTTCTTCAGCTTTAAAGGTGATGTGTCCCTTAATATTTATCACCATCCGTTTTAGCTCGGCTATGGGCTCATAAACGTTCCAGCCATTTTCAGGAAATGTTTCGGAGTATTCGAATGCGAAGAGAGGTAACTTGTGAGACAAAGGAAACGAATACTGTTGAAGCTTCTCAAAAACATCTCTCCTGGAATGATTCTCTTGTTTATGAGCGAATCTGAGATTCCGCATGTCTTTACAGAATACTTCGATTCCATAGGAATTCGCTCCTTTACTAGACGCACCACCGATTTTTTCGATTCTGCTAACGACACCCAATGGTACTTCGACCACATAAGGCGTTTCGCGGTCTATACTTCGAAAATGGAGCTTGTAGTTTGTAACGCTAAGAACTCCTCTAACTGGACCCGAGTATGGACACACGTGCGTCACTTCGTGAGTAATGCCTTGTACTCGTTCACCGTTAAGAAGCGGTGGACCCGTCTCTCCGCTAGATAAGTTCTGCGAGAAAAAACAGATACGTTAACAGAGTAACTATTATACTATAAACATCGGTAGACTACTTCGATCAGCTAAATATCTTCTGCCTACAATAATACAACTATCTATAAAGTAAAAGTGATAAAACAAATTCCCAACAGAAGGTAAAACATACCAAAAAATTAATGAAATCAAAATCATGCGTATCGTCTGGAAAAAAAAGACTCGGACGATCAATAACTATTTAAAACAAACAAAACATGTCAACTATACGCATCTATAAGGAACTCACTTTTACTTGATCATCTTGTCTTGTTTCTAAAGCAGAGACAATGTTATTATCTGTTGATGTAGAACTTGAGGAAAAACTTTTTGATTGAGATGCTTTTTCCCAGCTTTCCTATAGAAGTTGAATGCTTGCATACAAATAGATATGCAGAAAATTTTAAGTAAAAAATTATTTGATTGTTAAATCAATTTATGTTACCGATTCTTGGCCTATCTTGGAGTTAAGAGAGCTGCTCTTGCTATCTGAATTAATAGAGTCTGAACTGGCATTTTTGGAATTGTTTTGATCCACGCTCAGAAGTTCCGCACTGCCTCTCTTCTCCATGCTTGCACCTTTGGTTTGATCCTTAATTTTTCACATTTAATAGACTGGCATTGCTATGTAATCCTAATTGTTCCAACTACAAGTACAAACATATTATTAAACAGAACTTATAAGTACAAATTCCAAAATCATGCTTTGTTTACGTATCAAAACTTTTACAAGGTCTTTTACTTTCTTAAAAACTGATAGATATTTACAAATCATTATAGCAATGCTGATTTTAAAGACCAAAACATCACGTGTATATTGCATGGTTACATTTACAAATCGAATTATAACATTGTATATCAATATCGAGCGGTCCACTCTAAATACATACAAGTGGTATAACCTTAAAAGTGCTTAAACATTACACCCGAAAAAAAATCATTGTACGTAGCAAATGTCTAGCGCATAATTGTATGAATATCAAGAAATACATACTAAATAAAATTAAAATAAGAAATAAATTGTAATAGTATCGTAAACAGAGTTTGTACCTGATGCTTTGTGCCACACCCAGAAACATCACAAACATAAATTGTAAATATGTATTAGAACACACGTCAGTTTTAATCCTGTTCACATATAAACAATAATACGGTGCACTAACCTAGCACACGTGTCATTAAAGTGATCTGTTTCTGTTTGACAGCCGTAGTCCACTATCTGAAGACGAATAAAAAATCTCAAGTATGCACTTCAAATTGTATTCGCATGCGCCGTCATCGGTAACCTGGCCACTTCACGGAAGGATTTCGGTTGTGACAGACAGCTGTACTTGTTGCAATCGTAATCAACAGAAATTATTAATGACACATGTTCTTTACCGGTTTTTTGTGAGCCATCAATTTTACTTGTGTTTGCTTGAATGCATCCAGAGAGATATTTAAATATCATTTCTTATCAGTGACGCTATAGGTATCTGCGTTGCGATTCATGGATCAACGAATAGTATCGCCGTCTCGCGATGAAAAAAACGAACTAATTTTGGAACCTTCAATCAGCATCCCTGACATCAAAACGCCCAAATTTGTAATGAATATAATTCTCACCGTTTTAATTATTCTTTCTTTTTTATAAATGCTTAATTAATACGATTCTTTGCATTATATTGCCATTACTCCTTAGTGGCGCCATCGGTAGGAAAACGCCCAAGTTTGTCTTCGAATAGTTGCTACTGTCAAAGCTAGATGGAGCAATTTATTTGTTTTAAACTAAAATAAATAATTTAAGGGTTGAAAAATTATTTTCATTCATATTTTAATATCACGATGCTTGTTCATTAATTTCTTATTGAATATGATAAAAAAAATTGTAAAAAATACAAATGACGCCATCTATCAATAAAAAGAGGAACTATTTTACGACAAAATTGAGCGTTTTCCCGATAGGAGCGCTGACCAAACTTCGGAATTTTAGTTCGATCCTCTCACCGCGAGATGGCGATACTATATTTTTACACGAAATGCAATATTTTTGAACAAAAAAATGTTTAACGATCAAAAAGAACTAACAATATTTCTCGTAATTTTGGAGTAATTAAATCAATAAAACACTGGAAACATTACTGAATGCAAAACTGGCCCTAAACCACTCAATTATACTAAACCAATTTAAGTACTAGTGGCAACACCGATACCTTTTAGTTAATTATTGTAATATTACAATTATTCTTAATATATTTAGTTCTATTTACTTGATTAAAGACAGCGTTATACATAATGAATTATCTAAGCGACGAATCTATATATTTCGTTACCATTGATACTATATGCATTCGTTAATAAATCGCTGACCATGGCGGAGTTGTTACAATCAAAAATTGCTCGTCTTGGCGAACTAAGTTCTGCCGAAGAAAAACATAATATCCTCTCAGAGATTAAAATCAAGTTGGGCAGTTTAAATAATACCGAAGCCGAGCAGGTCTCCCGTCATCTAGACATCGGTCCATTGTTTACTCAGTTAACCACAAATGACAGGTATCATGACAACGCTAATTCTGTAGAAACGCCGAAACGTGTCCAGTTATATATAGTAAATAATATTTTTTAGGCGCAATACATGCCGTAATTTTAAGTTTTCGAATCAATGATCGGTATTAATCGGTTTAGTAATGGAAAGGCATTAAACATCTATTACTTTTTCTCTTACAGTGAATTTGTAAATCAAGTGTGCGATATTTTGAAGACGCTATTCGCTCTGTTAAAGCCCGAGGAAGTATACGAAAAATATTCTGTACAATTATCTCAATTGATAACACATTCAGATGCCATAGTTAGGTCTATCGTATTGCATGAAATTTCATGCATTGCATCCAGTCCAGAGAAGATATCTTTATTTACTGGAAATGTTGGTTTACTTGTTGCTATCATAAATAGGATTGCAGATGATGACTTGGCAGTAGCAGAACATGCTATGTCTATAATGAAAGAAATTGGTAAAAATGTGAATGGTTTGCGGATTATCTATTCGGGCGAACTGTTACGAAGTTTTGCTAGATTATTGGTAAAAAATGACACTGTTAGTTTTCGAATATACGAAGTTGTCGTGGACATAGCAAAATCTTCTAAGGAAGGTTTGGAGGCATCTGCTAGATCAGGATTTTTGAACAGTTTATTCGAGGTTCTTGAGAACAATGATATATTGCTACAGGTAAACGCATTAGAAATTTTAACGCAATTAGCATTAAAGGAAGAAGGATTGAGTTACTTAGAACAGCAAGATGTGTTGAAGAAACTGGTTCAGAAAGTAGCCAAAACCAATGAAAATCCTTTGTCGAATTTACTAATTCCTGGTCTAATGAAATTTTTCGGCAACGTTGCGCGTCACTGGCCCAACGAAATCTTTTCAAAATATCCAGTTGTAGTGTCCGCGTTGTTCGAAGTAATAGAAAGCGGCGATCAAGCTATTCTCGGTGTTGCGTTAGATACGTTGGGATATGTTTCCGCGAGCGTGGAAGGTAAATACGCTTTACAAGCTTTGGGAGAAGCAATGCCATGCGCGTTAAAAAAAATTGCCGAAGTCATACAGAAAATGCCTACGAACTTAAGAATTCGTGGACTCAACAGTTTAGCTCTTATACTCAATGTACCGAAAGCAGAGCAGGATAATAGAATTTTGTCGTTAACAAAATCTTGGTTCGATTCTCTTTGCAACGATCCGCTGGATATGATCGTAGCGTTGTGTAGACAACCGTTCGCGGACATCAGACAAGCGTGTTTAGAGGTATTGGCAGTTGTAGCGTCGCAGGTGTGGGGACAAGAATACATATCCACTTATCCGGGCCTTGTAGAATTTTTACTGAACAGAAACCTTGAAAGCTTCAAAGAATGTAAGGATGCCAAATACGAAGTCGTTACACAGCTGTCGCAAGCTGAGCAGGATATATTCGATGCGAGTACGATGCAGAAAATTAAAGAATTTATCGATCAAGGACCGTACTATGTTGAAATCCATACCGAGGTTGCGATAGAAGGTGGCCAATAAAATATATTAATTTTATACGAAGACGTCACGATGCGTGAAGAAACAAATAATTTTTCACATAAAGTTTTTACAAAAAATATATCTTTATTTAGTTTTCGTATGTTACGCACGAAGAGGTATGTATTCTTTGGTGGGGTGAGAATATGCGAACATACAAAGACAAATAATTTATTTTATAAGTAACATTACATAGAAAAGTTAAGACTACATGTTTTTGCGGCAATGCAAAAGCGCACGTGAATTTTACACCATGTTTGTATCGTGTCAATGTTCTCTCGTTGATACATGATATCTTGGTTTTTTTTTTTTACATCAATTACATACAATAAAAACATATATAAATAACTTAACGAGACGTGTGTTCTGCTTAACGGCTATGCCGTTGCCTCATTGTATGCGTTTTCGTTTTTTCGGAGAAAGTATCTTTAACATGCTCACTATAGGAGCCTCGAAAGACAACGATATGATGAACGATAACACATAGGACAGAACCAGTTGTCCAAGGAATGTTATCATCTGTAAAACATATCTCGCTTAATTACGTTGTTCGACAAGCGTGGAAAAAAAAGAAAAAGACAAAAATAGTTTATTCGTATACAGACGTACCATAGTGTATTTTCCTAAATGAAACGGCGAGTCCAAGTTCAAAGCTGTTAGTCGAATCACAAGCGGATGTATCAAGTAAGCGCAGTATGTTATTCTACTGACTGGATACAGGATCGGTGCTGATAGAATACTATTCACGCACCCTGTAAAGATCGGATTTGTTATACTATCCTCTCGCGATTTACACGAGTATACGTAGCTTTTACTTAGTTTTCATCGCGTAACGTTTACCTCCGTAACCTGTGCTGCACGCCATCACGATCCAGGACAAACCAAATGCCCAGATGCTGTGACTTAACGAGGAGTAAGCTGCTGCCATTATGGGACTAAGGTCTGCTTCGTACAAGCCGTACAACAGACTCAAAAGACACGCCGAAGAGAGAAGCCACCCCACGCAGACCGTCGTCTGGAATGTATCGAATTGGAGATAAAGCCGTAATTCATTAGGAGCTATCAACGTATCATGATTTTTTTATTTACCTTGGTCATCTTCACTTTGCAATCAGTTTTGAAAAGAAAGTAACCCATTGACATGCCTATGAGGTAAGGGCCCAGCCTGGTCCACGGTTTGTCGTAGATTTTATCGAAAAGCGCCAACGGGTCGTCGGAGCTCGGCATATGGTTGTTCGCCAAGGCGATGTAGCCCGTCGTTAACCAGGAACTGAGTAAAAGAGTGCTCAACGCGAATGTCGCGATCTTGAAGTGGTTCGTTGCTAAGATTAGTATCACGGCGCCGATGACGTAAAATTGAGTGTCGTCCGCGACGTACCAGCTCCAAATCATGCACTGAAATTATCCAGACGTTAGGTGTCTACTCTTACTAACGAGAAAAGTTTACTATCGTAATGTCTCTTGAGACATTTCCACTTACTATCTATATCTGTAACATCTCTACGAAGACGACTAGTAGGAACTCACCATTTGGTCGACCGGGAACAGGGTATTGATATAAAGTAAATTCCTCCACCAATAATTGGGACAATTGTAATGATCAGCGGTAGGAGGCTCGAACACAGAGTTCGAGTGGAACCATTTCATAGCGATCTGAACTACGCCCAGCACGAACATGTACGGGGCCGTGAGTCTAGTGAATCGGTAAAGAAGCAGCCCGATAAACTTCAAACTGCCCGAGACGAGGCCCCGTGTACCCTGCGTGAGCGTCTTCAAGTCTCCCTTCGCGTTCGTTCTGAAGTACAGAAAGCTGACGAGCAGCCCGCCCATGAAGAAGAACGTGTCGACGCTGAAAGCGCCGTTAGAGATCGTTTGGAAAAGGAACTTTCTTTCCACGACCTTCCGATACTCCATGTTGTCGGAGAACTTGAACGCGGTGATGCAGGTGTGGCCGAGGATCACCCAAGTCATCGATATCACTCTCAGACCATGGATCGTGCTGATCGTATCGCCGCCGACCTTATTGTCGCAGATGATTTTCACGTTGGTGAGCACCGAGAAGGACAGCAACAATTCTTCGAGTACGCCTACGAACAGATTTTATATAAATACGATTGAGGGTGTCCAAATTGGGCTACTTTTTTGTTTACTTGGCCGCGACATATGTTTTCAGTGATTGTATTCTTTATATGGGGAACGATGCAGCGAGAGAAGAATGTTTACTTAAAATTGGGGAAGCAAATCCTACGCAGTTCGTCTGATGCGTTACGAAACGTTCTGCTCACCGAATTTGTGTTCCTCGGAAGTAGTCGAGCGTAGACTACCTTCGTGATCGTTGTTGTTATTAACCGCCTGCGCTTGTCGGTTGATGGTAGCATCGGTCGCTGGAACAGGAAGGTAGACCTTACCTTGAGAAGCTGCGAAATACAATAATAAAGGCGTGTCACTGTCTCTGCTACTGTCCTTGTCCTGTGGTAGTCTGTAAGTGTTAGTCGATCCTCTTTCATCTCGGAGGGGTAACCAAATGACGCTATGTTCGTTGCTCTCGTGTCAGCGTCGAAGGGAAAAACACGGGAAGGACGTTCGAAGCGTAAAACTCTTACACGCGCACAATTCTTACCGTTTAGTGGCTTTTGATTTCTGCCTGCCAGCTGGTCCAGTTTCGCGTGCCTCTCCAGATCGTAAATAATGTTCCTGCGTGAATATTTTCTCGTTACGTAGATGTCGTATCCGGTACCAAACGCCATCAAGACGAAAACTACGGCGGTTACACCACTGAAAGTAAAATTTACGTTTAATTCCAGTACTGGCGATCTCGGGATAACCGATTTTTCAACGCTTTTGCCTTTACGCTCCACGAACGTACAATAAAATCCAGAACACAGGGTCCTCGTACATGTTGTACATGTCGTGCTGGTCCCGAATCTTTTCAATCGACGAATGCCGCGCGGCGAGAGAACTCCCAGCGAGTTTAGCTATCACAGAGACATCGGATGCGGAACACGAGAACGGCAGACACACTCCTAGATAAATCGTTCGCGTCTGCAATCAATTAATTATTCTCAAAACCAACGTTGTTCGATCTCCCCGTTACTCGTACTCGGAGTTGAACTAATCAGGATAAAGAATACGGTTCCAGATTTACTCGTGAGATTAAAATCAAACGAATCCATCTGCTTCTCCCACGCACAGTTTAACTTTCTTTGCTCCAGTGTGGGCGGTTCGAAGGCTTCGTTTGTTCTTAATATCACGAATAAATCTGGAGTTTGTATTCTTTTTTTTAGAATATTATTTTTCTTCTTTATACGAGTTAGTTTTCCTTGTTGCAGGTATGAAATAAGGGTTGGGTTTGTTTTAGAGTCGAGAAAGATTGCCAGCCACTGGTGTAGAGTTTCTACGCTAATATTACCAAGCCTATTACCGCAGGCGCCACAGTGGCGTTTATCGAAATGGTCATCATGTAAAATCCTAATTTGTACGGTGGCTTGTCCACTTTCATGTCGATCCAGAGATTGTTCTCGCTGGGACCGGTGTTCCTCTTCCGCGGTTCCGCGTTGAACACGTCCAGTTCCTCCATCAAGGCACCCGAACGCGCTTTCTTGATCGGCCTTCCATAGTCTTCGTTGATGTAGACGCATTCGGTGGACGATCCGACGTAGTAAGAGTTTCCCCAGAAGAAACCGTTGCCGTAACGACCCGAAGCGTCATCCGCTGAAATAACGAAAAGTAGAATTCAACTCTAGACCTTCTCACCTTCGAACTTTTTCACGAAACCTGCGGAGTGTCGAGGTAGCTAAGAGATCGAGAAGTTTGAACGAGTTTAACGTGCTCGAGGGAAAATGTACGCCGTTCGAGATCACGAAACGAACCACGAGGAACGTGAGCAAGGTCAAGAACTGCTTTCGAATCAGAATTCACCGATACCTCGTCGCATAAGCTGCGTATGAAATAATCTGGCGCGGATTACAAGATCGGAGAGAAATTTCGCTTCCACGACGTCAGACCCAACGAAATGGCGACGCCGGAAACCGGTTGCGAAACGTGCTCGGATGAAAACCTCGGTTAGGTCTGTTTTGCGTGAAACGATGACGTTGCAATTTATCCCGTAACCGCAATTTATCGTTAACGCAACGGACCCGTGATTAGGGTACAACACATACACGGGCGTCTGTGGAAACCTGGAACGCCGACGATTAGATAATGCTACTTTCTTCTCTGATAGAAAGTCTTATTAGAGAACCGCCTCTCTCGATGAATGTCGTAATCCGTTGGTAATGAAAATTATGTACCATCGAGTGAACGTCTCTTGTGTAAATGTAAACGAGCCGCGAAGGGTGCTGTTATCCAACTTGCGACACGCGATTAAGCTGAATGAAATCTCGATTGCGGACATGGAATAATTGAATCGAACGTTCTTCCTGGCAATGCCTGTACGAGCTTGTACGAAATACGGCGGACGGTTTGCTTCATCCTTTATGTGGAGGAATGGAGGTGAGGGGGGGGGGGGGGGTTCAGGCAGGTTTTCATAATGTTTCCACTTTTTAAACAAAAATATGTACAAGTTCAGTTCCGAGCCTGTGCATTTAAGGAAACTTTATTGCATATTAAAATAACGTGAAATATAATAGTCACTTTTACACCGTTACATTGTTATCCAGCTGCCACTTATAGGCGCAGTCATTTAAGGCAGGAACTAAGTCTTCGATTTCTCGTCGTTCCAGACATCCCATTCAATCGCTCGATGATCTCGACGATGGGAGACCTTATTGTCGATTCTGTCCGCACAGAAGCAACGGAGAAATTAGAATGACAATGGGCATCCACGAACACGTTACTTTCTTTGGCACGAGACGACATCGCGGGAGTCAGAGTCAAGTTCGATCTTCGTGCGTGACTCGCGTGTCGTTTCGTGATAGAATAATGATACGATCTATGTAGTTCATTGACGAAATCCAGCCAGGTTTCATTCATGAATGCCTTTGTAACGCTATAAACAGGTACCGTTCTTATTTAGACGAAAATATCAAGTAACGAATACGACAAGTAAAATGTTTTAATAACGTAAAAGTTTTATGATAACTTGGTGTACCTCCAAGTTTTAATGAATCGTGTTAGGTGCAGGTTCTTTTTCGGGAAAACGCGCGAAGGATTCTACCGTTAGAGTAGCTCCGAACTCCGAGAAAAATTGTTTTTATAAAAGAAAGGGGAAAACGAATTCGATAGGTGCCGCGCAAGGAGCGCGACCGGTTTGCTAAGAGGTCTCCTTGTCGGAGCGTTGCACTCATGGTCGAGGCCTCCTAGGCAAAGATCAAGGGCTGTTGCAACGAGCGTTGCTCAAAAAACTGGGTTTCGGTTCGCTGCCCCAGGACTTTGTTCGCCTGTTGTTGAATGAGGCGAATTTCACCTACCTGGCTGGTTGTATTGAGAGAACTGGCGCCAGGTTGGAAATTCAAACTCGTCGCGTAATTTTATTATATTCGAATATTAACGCTTCTCTAACCCCGCGTTGTTCATGAACAACAACATGGCTTAGTTTAGATTTCTATCATTCTCACGATAACAATGGCACTTTTAAATAATGCTCATCGTGTCTCTATGGAATCTTTTGAGGACTAACGATAAGTTTCTTGAAATTTCTCGTTACCTTTACCTCTTGATGCTTATAAACGAAACGCATTATTTATACTTGAAAGAATGAAAGTGAAAAATGATTATGCACTTGTTTATATAAACCAGTTATTATTTGGTAATTATTCTTGGTTCGATCTACACTTATCAATCTGTATATTCTACTATGCTGAAGCTATCTGTAATACGAACATGGGTCACCGAGATCCTTGACATTTGGATCGACGAACGAAGCAGTTGCATAAACAAAATTTCTGTGCGAAATTTTTGAATCTATCAGCGTGTTACCGTGGCTAGCCTTGTAGATCGCGATTAACGTGCTTCGTCGATCCCGTCCCCAGGATTCTCGAGATTCTTTTATCAAATTTCCATTCGCGTTTCTCGAGAAGATAATATCGAGATGTTTCAGGATTCCCAATTTTAATTCTATATCTCAGCGAGCGCTGGTTATGCAATCGAATCGTGTAGCTTGTTTATTTTGGACACTCACGATTAATTTAATTAGACGACTAAGTGGACAATCGATAAAGATAGAAACTCGGATACAGGCAAAGAAAAGTAGGTTAATTTCGGGCCTGGCTATTCGTTCCGAGCGAGTGGTTTCCTTTGGCGGAGGCATTGTCGATTATTGACCGTGACAAAGCGATCTACCGTTTATTTCCGATCTATCGAACGTGCCAAACAGCACGGTCTGGACAATCATAGGGAAAGTAATTCGGAAAGAGAAAGGCTCTCTTTTACATAGCTGCTCGTGTTGCAATATTAATGTCCAGGTGGACGTGTCTGACTTATGAGCACGAAGCAGACGAACGAGAATTCTAGAAACGTGTCCTTCGAGCTTTCCTTAAGAGAAATAGCAACGAAATTTACTGCCACCGATTGCAATCTTGTCTGAGGACATCTCTTCTTACGGCTCGCCATTTTCCTTGGACTAAGAATGAATAGATGACTTCATAAGGAGCTCGTGAGCATCTACTCTCTCTTTTTTAAAATCCTATTAACCATTCGCTCGCTAAGGAGCTTAGTAAGGAGCTCAAACTCTTACTTCTATATTTTTCTATATTAAGGAAGGCCTCCGATTCTGATCCTTAAATTACATAAGTCACCGAGAAGTATTCCAAGTAAAAGTTGTACAGATTCTAGAGGTCTGTAAATTAACAGAATGCAGAAAGAATTAAAACCTTTTGCTTCGTACTTGAAACATGTTTCCACATCTTCTGTAACTTAAGAGTAGCTCCTTGCGAGAAGCTCGTCGCCTTGGCCACCCCTGAATTAATCCGATACGCGGATGATGCAGTAAAAATTAGCGAAACCGTGGCTCGAGGATGCTACTTGGCCGTTCGATTGCGTAACCACGCGTTACGCGACTCCGTAAAAGGAATGAAAAATGATAACGCGCGCAACTTTTTCCGGTGAACGAAAAGTGAAACGCCTGGCACGCCCGACGTTAGGACGGCGCGTCGATCACAATGGTTGCGGCAATCTATGCGTTTCAAAGCTGTCCCATAATCGGCGATCAGTCAGCGAAAACGAGTCCCGATTGCGTTCTCCCTGCATTTCCCAACTGACCTTAGGAACGATTTGGCAAGCGGTGATCGATCAGAGCTTGCCTTAGAGTTAAATTTTGTCCTCAATCCGCAAACCATGTCGTTGGAAATAGGCCATCCTGAGAGGACTTCAAAGCGCTATGGAACGAACCTTGCTTTGGAAATTAATTACGCGTTATGTTTCTATATGTATCGTAACCCATTCGTCCTAAATTTCTGGCTTAACTTCAGGCTTGAATAGTCTCAGAAGTCTGTCTTGGAAATTAATTAATTATACATATGTATTTTACTCCATTCGGCTTACATTTTTGTCTCGATTTACAGTTAGAACAACGACGCGGTTCGTCCGTACATAAATTGACTGAAGATTCAAGAAATTGTGTTTGGTTATTCACGTGTACGCCAAGCAGTAATTTGATTATAGTATCATTAGCCGTACGCAGCGTTTCGCGAGGAAAACACGCCGATATTAATGTTGCAATGAAACTTTTCTGTTTCAGCGTTCGTTTGTCGGAGAGCTTGTTCCTTAACTCAGCGGTATTATGCGATGTTCGTTAATAAGCGAGACGGAGCGTATGGAATGACCGAGTTGGAATGTATTTGGGCTGTTACGCAAGGTGTATACGCAGGTACTTTCTACTCTTTATACGCTTCATATCGACGCTTCATATCGACGCTTCTTAAACTTGCGTGTAACTCTTTTTCGCAACACGAAATTATCGCATCAGTCTTTACGAGGAAAATACATCGATTTGCAACAATACTCAATTATGAGAACCTACGGAGAAATTGTCGCTATTGCAATCGAGAACTTTTTTTTAACGAGAAAACAGGTTTCAAGACTCCGCGATCGTGTGTTGACTATTTAAAAAAATGTGCAACTTTTTTCATGCGTACATTATGTTGATATTTTCTATTCATAGTTTTTCTTCTCGTTCGACTGATTCTCGTTGACTATACCAATGAAGTTACACGACACAATAGAGAAACGCGATAGATTAGGCCACGAGTACGTTCCACATGCCTGTGCAAGTTTACGTCGAAGGAAACCTGTTTGGAAGCGTAACACGTAGAAAGTACATAAGGGTATATTTCCTTACATAACAATCACGCGATAGAAACGTATACAGAGTGTTTAAACAGAGGAGATAACTCTGGAGAATAAAATAAAGGTATCTCGTCTCGAGATACGATTAGATCTTTAGCAATTAGACACTGGTTATCTCTTCTACTCCTTCCGTTTTTCTGAAATGCATTTATCATTTCGATTCTTTAGGGATCCGTTAGTTATAAATTTCACGAATCGGTCCGTGCAATCGCACGTTTCACCCAACCAGACGTCGAAAGCCGCCGTGCAAGAGCGTTCGCCGGAGAAATGGCAGATCGTGAGCGGCGTGCGCCACGAACTAGGAAGCTGGGGCCCGGGTGTTTTGCCCGGTATCGCGTTATGTCACTTTGGAAAAGAAAGAGATATAAAGGAATCGACTTGTTCAAGAAAAGTCGGGTTACGTGAAAGTTGCGCTCGCATGCCCGCCTTACACGTAATCCTTTCTTCCTGGGACGCGGGTTTTTTTTACCCGGCGTGACGTAATTTCGATAATTGTGCCGGTTTCTCTGCTTCGGTTGTGTTCCATCGCTTACGTTTTCCTCAGACTTTCTAACGTTGCACGAATCGCTGGAGATTAAAAATATAAATATTATATCGTAACGGTCCTTTTTTCGACCTAACCATCCTTACGTTATTTAACTTGCTTCTATCGATCACAGTCTCCTCTACCGAGCAGCTGAAAGTCGAAAGGCGAACGCTTCTCACAATTGGCGCTCCGTTAGTCCCGTTTCAAACGTCGTAATTGTAACGTCGCTAATGTCGTTCATTTGTACAGCACCTTTCACCTTTCTCGCGGTATTGTACAAATTTGAAGTTCCTACGACGGAAACGGAGCACGCTGCTAGACGAGAGGTGAAAGTCGACGGCGCCCGTGGACTTTTCCTCTCGGAAATTGGGGAGAGCTCTGGACACGGTTCTCACCGGAAATCATAAACATTAGAAGATAATTGGACGTTAACAAAATTTTATTCCCTATCTCACAGGAACAACTTTCTAGAAAACGGGTGTTCTCATCTTTGGTACACGTTTCAAACGTGACATCCACCTGCCTCTCTCTCGTTCGGAATTACCTTGTCTACTTGGCAGTTTTCTATTAGGGACGATAACTGCACGATATTAATCGTTTAGCTTTTAGTGCGTTCTTGCTTAATCATCGACTAATTATTATATTCTTCACGGGTGCTCGAGGGTCTTCAAGTACTTGGTTGTATTTCGTTATTTTGATTATTAGAGTATAATACTCCCTTTTTTGGATTTTATTTTATACTCTTGCTAATATGGGCTGGCTCGACTTGCGATAGGGCCTGGATCAGAAATGCTGTATTTCAGTACAGATCCTATACAGTTTACCACATTCGGTTCGATGTAACATGTGCCCTCAGCCTTATTCAGTACCGTTCAATCGAGAGACTTCTTCCTCGTAACGGGATACGCCGAAAGTAAACGAGGTAAGAACCAGTTTGTTCCTCTTTTGGTCGTGCCATGCGGTTTATCGACTCGTTTCTTCGATTTCAGGCAGGCTATATCGCGAAAGGTTTCGCCATAAATTTGGAAAAGAGTCCTAGACACAGGCAGAATTCTTTGGGCACGATTACCATTTCTACGTTCGCGATATCCGAGATCCAATCATCGTAATGTCTCTTCGTATCGTCTCAAAAATCACGAATGAAGGATTCGATTCGTTAATTTTCTAACAAACTGCTTGCCTTTCGTCATAGTTTCTCGATCACGTATCCTTTTCCAGCCGACCTTTTGCTTGTTGATAACGTTGCGTACGATCTCGCGCGATAATCGATCGGCGTTGTGCAATTAGTGATAGAAAAAATCGTAACAGTCGTAAAACGCAAGGTCCGATAAGTTGCAACTGGCCAATGTGCGGGTAGTGGTTCGTTTAAAACCCTGTAATAACTACTGATCTTATTTCGACTATCGAAACAATCCTTTTCGTTTAATAAGCGTCGATGGACATTAAGACCGTGTCGCTCGGTATCATTCTTTTTTATTACACACTTCGGAATTATTATCAATTATCCGTCGTGGTTATTTTCTATTTATACCAGAGTGTGCTAGCTATTCAGAATAAATTATCTTCGTCGTTTTACGATGGTCTTCATCCTCGCGTGCCTGTCTGACAGCCTCTGTGCATTCCCGAAGCTGCACAAAGACGAAGGGACAACCCTGACCCACTTGCTGCTTTCATCTACACAGATCCACGCTGGTCGACGGCGCAGCCTTTGAAAAGGGATATTTTTAAGGCGTGGCACAGCGATACTAAGAACTTACAACGTCATGTTTCTTAATTCGTACGTCTTGCATGGTTTACTCTAGATGGCAAGTAGTCTGGGCCTCTTGGAAACGTTTAGGTCGGACATTGAAACCCGCCAGGTCTACTCGAACGATATTCTACAGAGAAAGGGAGACATTCTGTGGAGGCGTATTAGGTCAGACGTCACAGTCAGCCGTCGTAGATAAAGTTATTCGCTGCTGTATACGTTTTCCCAACTCTTAATGCAAATTAATTCTGAACCGTATATTTCGTTTCTTCTTACTATAGAGATTAGCTTGGTAAAAGGGGCAATTTGGTAATTGAAATACGACTTAATGGTAAATTTAACAACCATTCAGCCACGACTACGAGCCCGACTAGTGTCAAAACACGGTCGCAGACGTTATAAACGCCAGCTGACTAGTAGTAGTTCGTCACAAACAAACCAGCAACTTCACCACGCGAAGCAAAAAGTAAATGAAGCTCGAACGGGTTAAACCAGTTGTTGTAGGCTTAGCATCAGAGACTATGTACCTCGACTGTAGCTATAGGACCTTTCGACATTTTTCAACGCGTTTTCGAAGAAGAAAAATCAGACACCGAAGAATCCAGCGGGACATTTTCTGATATGTTCATCGATGTTAATTCCAAACGATTATGTTGTATCGCTTCTGGTGCTCCATTGACCGACCGTGAAAACTTTCGCAAACCCGAAGGAACTCGCGAAAAGTGGCATTGACCGAGGGTTTCGGAAGCGTCGAAAGCGACTTGTCGCGGCTAGCTGCTCGTTGGCAAGGAGTTGCGTCTCTCGGGTCACGAAAAGTGAAATTTCACGATGAAAGTAGGCAAACCAAGAGCAACTGTCCGGGGAGAAAGACAGATGTGTTAGGGAGGACGACTATGGCCAGCTGTCGCGACACGCCTCGACTCTCACTTTCCTTACCCACGAAAGTGAATTACTGCGGTTCCTTCGAGAAAACCGTTGTCGCCAATTTTCTTTCTCTAATTTCTACGAAAGCTCAACATCTAAAAATCTAATAACTTTTGAACTTCCGATCGGGAGGATTTTTGTGTTTCTTCTTTCAAGTTCTCTTGTAAGTATACAAAAGCAATCAAGAGATTATAGGGGCACGTATAAAATACATTTAATATTCGTGTGATGTATGAATAATTCAGGGGAATAATTTTTGTTAACCCTATCGTTGCGTCGTAAATCATGCGTTGTAAGTTATAGTTTTCTAATACTTCCTGCTTCGGCACGGGATTATTTTAACCAGTTTTCGCCAATCGTTCTCTAGCCGCTAATACGACAACTATGAGATATTAAACCAGTTAGCTGTTTCTCAAGCATTCAACCCTGAGAATCGTGAAGGAAACATTTATAAATTTACATACTCGAACTGAAATCATCGATTGAGGATATTCGAATTGACAGCAATTTAATTTTTACGGTTATTCAAACGATATTAGGCGAGGAAACTTTACGAGGAACTTGAATAATTGAACGAGGAAATTCAAATTGACGGCAATCTTAATATCGATGATCATTGAAACAATACGACGAGAGGAAACATTACGTAAAAAGCTGTGAGAATATTAAAAAATTTCTAACTGGACTGGAGAAAAGGGTGCACTTGAGGGACACTGCGAGCAGTTTTGACTCATAACATTGTAAAACTTTCTATTTGTATAAGAAATTTTTGTCCGTGAGTCGCGACGCCGCCATGGTTTCGTAACGCTTGGAAAAAGAAGATCGGCCCGGTCGTTAGGTTGGAAGTCACCGAATGGAGAAAATTTTCGCAATCTTCGATCGTTAAAGAGACACCGAACGATTAACCCTTCGACTAGAAAAATCGTTTGCAAATAGAAATCTTCGAGCGCAAAGATAATAGCGGACTTAAATGAGCGATGTACCGAGGTGATGATTACTTTGTACACAACATTTGTCAGATGCAAATTTACGTTTGCCATTCGTAGTCATAAATGATTATTTTGTAATATTGTAAAGTTAATCGCTCGCGATTATTTATATTAATGATTCATTGAGACTCGTCAGTGGTTAATCACAATCGTGCTTCGACGTACCTTTCAGTGCCCATCTCTCGTTCCTCTTCAGTCCCTGGATGTATCTGGTGATGTCTTTGGCGCATTGTTCATCGACAGGATATCTCCCCTCGGTCCAATTGCTGGCAAGATGGCGCACGTTAAAAATATCCAGTGCTTCGGACAGGGTGGTCCAGTTTTTGTCGTTTCTCTCAGCTTCCAATACAGTCCTGGTGCGTTGATTCGCTAGCAGATCCTGCGCAGGGTTCTCCGAAACGTTAGCCGAGGATCGCGCCCCGCCGATTGCGATGCACGCGAATAAAATGCAGATCCACGTGCGGTTCGTCATCTTCGGAATACGTTCGACACCAAAAACACTTGAGCCAGCAAGATCGTTACACGAGTCGACGATCGACCTCAACTAATCATGATCGACGTTACCTAAATAGCGTTACTTCGATCTAAGCGTTGCAAGAACGTCTCTCCTCGAACAAGTACGAATTAATTATCACAGCAAAACCAAACGAAAAATACGAATACTTCGAATCACAGTCGATCTTCCGAAAAATTCGGAAATTTTGATTTTCTAAATTGTTCACTCGTTTCGTCGTTTATTCTTCCTTTGTTCGATCGGGAGACGAGATCTGTATGTATTCTCGACGCGTTGTCTCGAGACTTTTTCTTTTTTTTAAGTCACGTGAATCGTTGCGGTCGCATTTTCGGATTCTTCCAGGGCGTTGATTCGTGGAGGCCTCTCGCTTTCGTCGTCATAATTCACAAGTTGGTCCGCGTTTTCACACAGCCCTTCGCGGACCTCCGAAATGGTGTTTCGAAATTCTGGTGTCCACCGGGTGCGTGGCTCTCGCTCGTACGATGGCCAAGGATCACCTGGGACGACGAAGCTGGCAATGATAGAAAAATGGCCTCGCCGGATGAATTTCTTGGAGGTAATGAAAGTACGAGTGAAATGGTGGGGGAGCGGCGAACCTCCCCGTATTGAAAAGTGAACGTCAGCAGCGGACGCAGCTCGACGCACGCGGACCTCGTAGTTAGCATGATTTCGTGCCCGTCGATGAGTCCAGACGGGCAAGGAGACCTTCCGCGGGATATCCGTTACTCGGTCCCTCATGGCTTTAAAAGAAACCATGCTTTAAAAAAAAAGAAAGAACGATTTGTTCTCTTACGTTTTCTTGAGGTACACAACGGAAGAAATTATCTGCATAAAGTTGGCGAAGACATATAAAACTTGAACAGAGCTAAACTTAAATGCGTTCTTTCTCGAAATTATCTTTATCTAATTAATGACCACGATATCTGGAAAGCGACTCAATCTAGTTTATGTTTTTAGCGCTATTGTGTAACATGATTTTGAACAACGATCTTTATCGTTTTTAATGCGTGCATTTTTGTTATGTGCGAAAATCGATAATTACATGTTAGGTTGTCGCCATTTTAATTAATATTCAGTAACGTCCTTTGTTCGAACAGGAGATAAACAAACGTATTAATCGAATCTTCTCGAATTGATTTCGACGGATGTTAGCGTGTTGAGAAAGAGAGATGAAATGAAATTCCATTGAGGGTCCAAAGTTTTGCTGCAATGAATTAGTCGACGCGGAGGTGATTCTTCGATTTCGATAATGTTCGCCGAACGTTCCCTTTCAGGCTCGTTGAAAGAAGATGGAAGAAAGCTGGATCTCGGCTCGTTGAATTTAGAAAGCTTGCAGGAATACTAATTTTACGAAACATTGGGCGACGGAGAATGTGTGAACAACGGCCGACCTTTGCATGGATGTCTCTACTTCCGGTAACCGTTCAACTTTTCTGCCATCGTTGCGGACTCGAGGTGTCACGTACACGCGAGTCAAGGGAATTGGGTGTAGATATTTGTTAGATATAGAAATTAATTCTGCGCGTTTATACTTAATTTCGTGTTAGAAAATTAATTAACGATCGTTAAGGATAACGAATGTTACCGATATAGATGCGAATTATGAGAGCTCGGGAGAGTTTAATAGACCGAGAGCGTCGCGCGTTAAAATAAATCGATTGATTTCAAGCGAATCGGTTATGAACGACGAATCACCGGGCTTACGACGTACTTGCGCGCGAGTTCGGCTGAAATCAACGACAAAGGCTATCCGGCAAGTTTCACCGGGAAATTTCATACTATTAGCGGAGTGTTTCTCTTTCTCCAGGATAGAACTTTCGTCAGACAAAGTCATTCGCTACTCAGCCGTGTAGGAATCGTTTCTTCTTCATTTTTATTAAAACTCACTCGCTATTTTACCGATTTTCGTGTTGCCGAAATTCTCTTTTCAAACATGCTTCGCTAATGGATTCAATATTCGAAAGTTTCAAAACAAGATTCGTCTGTTTTTAAACTCCGCTGTAAGAAACTTTACGCAATACGAATATTTTTCTTCACCGTTAAACTTTGTATACGAGAGAAAAGACCTTGAGTTGAACGTAAGGTCGACGTACTTTTAGACTTCTACATTTCGAATTGCTTTAACGTCTCTTTGACCGTAAAGACACGCTTCCGTGTTCTTTGCATATTCGTACAGCGTTATTAATCATAATTGACAAAAGCGGAAACGTTTCTTTCTCGTAAACGATCGATATATTCATCCGTTTAGTCTAGTCGTGAACCGTTTCAAGGATTTGTCGAGTCACTAATGATGGACAAATAAGCGGATCAGGAGCTGCAACATCGCAGATGGTAGACATTTCTGCAATGAATTAAAAAATACTAAGGTACAAATGACGCAGTATCGAAAAATAATCCCCATCAGATATCCTAAACGTTACTTTCTTTCAATTGATTGCCTTCATATATGACCACGTGACCCTTTAATAGTAATCGCGTACATCGTCCAAAACCTGCACCGTCATCGTTCGGAACTTTCTTTCAGAACGATTGGGATATAGATATTATAATTCTAGATTTCTCTTACCTTAGAGTCACATATTTGTTCTATGACGTAAACCTTGTCAGCAGGTGAAACTGGTCGAAGCGAGCCTAATTTCGTCTCGCCTATTTCTTCGAAAAGGAGCCTTCGATCGGGGTATCCACGAAACTTGAAAATGAGATTCGAACTGGTCGAGACGAAGGTCCAAGGTTGACCTTCTCTTTCGGAACAGTTCCATCGCGATCATCGTCCTTTCATCGCAGACTTTTCAAGCGGAGCATACCAGTGAGCATACTTAGTCATACCTGCGTACCTATTTATTAACGAGTGACGTATTCGTAAGACAAGAACGTTACTCGACCATATAGCAATTTTGTTTCAACTAAAAGCAATTGTTTGAAATTAAAAGAAAGTCAGGAAAGAAAGAAACAATTCTCACTCGGAGAAAACGACAGTCGACGAAGCATGCGATGACTTTACAGCTCGGAGACATAACGCGACTTCATTTCAGATTTAATAGTCTCAAGGGTATTGTTTTTGAAATTTCAGGCCACCTTTTATTCGCGAAAGAAATCGTGAATTTTGATTACCCTACTTATGCATAGACCGACCTATAGATATTTCTTCTCGACTGTACGACAAGTTTTCCTTGGAACTGTTCGTTAACCTCCGCAGTCCTAAATTTCTTTTTTCTTATAGTAAAAAAGGAAAATAGTATTCATACGCCTCGTGCTGCTTGGGGATCGATAAATGTAGATAAATTAAGGTGTTGCGTGTGTTTTGACATTTAAGATGCAGGGTGCACGTGAATTTAATTCAAACACACGCACACACAAACAGAGATCAACTGTAGATATATGTCATTTAATACTTTTAATTAATTGTCGCCTAAATTCATTTTATAATCCTCTTCGTGCGAGTATTCGGTATTTGTCTCGAAACCATGAAACATTCTGTCAAACATGACATATCTATTCAGGAAGTACACGTGGACATACTACACACGTCGGCGTTCAGTGATAACTGCTCGGCGAGCACAAATAAGTTTCATGTTTTTTTCACCGTGTCGTTTGCACGATATTGTCGTTGTCACGCAATCGCGAGAAAATTGAACGATTAAACGGTATCGCTGGATTTCATTACGTAAAAAACAATGTAACGTCCTTCGGAAATCTTGTATACGTGTTAATAAGTCTTGCAAACAAAAAAAAAAAAAAAAATATCAATCAAAGTTCGATCGTGTTGAAATCAACAGTTTGAAGTAGAGTCTGAAAGAACAGCGCAATCATATGTGCCAGATACTCCCTTACGGAGGAATTTTTAAAAATATACAATTTCCTCCAGCTTTGTCGTTTTAAAATTTTTGGTTGTACTCTGCTGAAAAAAAAACACTAATATTTTGAATATTTCTCCTTGTTAAAAGTGATCGAGTATGAATAATTCAAGCGATATTGTGAGACGAAATTTTGCCTTTGTTCGAGACGAACAGCACTTTCTCTGGAGGAAGAGAGTGAAAGTAGGAAAAAGAGTTCAAAACTAGAAACGAGTAGGGATTAATCAGATCAGTGATGGGGGGAGGGGGGGGGGGACGAAGAAATATAGGGGAACATTGGAGTTAGTTCGTTGTAAAAATACTGATGTTTAGGTTCTGCGAATCTCTCTCCACCTCTTATGTGCTTTATTGATAATAAGAATCGTAGGTTCAAATTTCCACCTTTTATTGTAAAAGAAAATTGCAGGAATGGACAGAGACTAAAAGTTTAGAACATATTGTAATTGTCATAGACAATAAATTTTTGGAATTGTTAACTCGATGTATATTTTAAAAGACAGTGCAATATAGAAGTCTCCTATGCACTGTAATAGACTCATTCAATTCAATTCAATTCAGTGGACAGAGTCGCGATCTAGCGGAACTTTCAGAAACTAAGCAGGTTCCTACACTTGATAATCGCAAAATTCGACTGACCGTAACTCCCATCGAATTTGTAGTGGACTCCACTAGGCGTAGCGAGACATGTGGCTATAACCTAATCTAATCTAACCTAACCAACAAACAATAAATCCAACAATAACCAATAAACAGCAAAAAACAGTCAACGATTGATTACAACAATGGACATAATAATTGATACGGAAGGTGATTCGGAGTTGGTGACAAAAGATCGCTTAATTGAGAGCGATGACGATGATTTAGACTTCAGTAATACTGGTAATTGAATCTATTTTTTATCGTAGCGCGTATTGAGGTTAGGAACCTTTGACAGCTTATTAATGATATTTTAGGAGGTAAGGAACCGTTGCAATTTTTTGACATTGAAGATTTAACTGTAAATGACACAACGAAAAAAAGGCACCGCGATGCGAGTAAAGATATCGATCTCGAGGAATTTGAAAAAGATATGGGTTGGACGGGTGACCCGCGAAAGAAGCAACAAAACATAGCTACGTCAATTGTAACCCGTTTGGTGCGAGAATCAACAGCGGTAGACAAAATACTCGAAAAAAGCGTTATTAAACCAGGTTTTGAACAGTTAGAGGCTGTACCTCCTTATGAAGAAAGCGAAAAGCAATTGCAAATTAAAAGACGTAAAGAGCGGGCTAAGACCAAGGGCAATGATTGGTTTAATATGCGTCCTCCAGAGATGACACCAGAGATCAGACGTGATCTCCAAGTTCTGCAAATGAGATCAGCATTGGATCCAAAACATTTTTATAAGAAGAACGATCTCAAGGTACTACCGAAATACTTTCAAATTGGTAAGGTTGTTGATTCACCTTTAGATTACTATTCGAGTCGTCTGACAAAGAAAGAACGCAAGGCCACAATTGTGGATGAACTTATGGCTGATGCTGAATTTTCTAAATACAATAAACGTAAATATAAGCAGATCATAGATGAAAAGAAAAAATTGCGTTACAAAGCTCATAAGCATGCAAAGAAACTCAAAGGAAAGAAAAAATGATGTATTTTATCTGCAAATATATATTTATGACAAATAATTAACACAATTTGTGACACCTTGTAAAAATATTTATCTTTGTGGAAAGTACATAGCTTTAAAGCATTCCCCCTGTAACATTAATAGATGCACCATTGACATAAGAACTTTTGCTAGATGCTAAAAATGTTATAACTTCTGCTACTTCTGATGGTTTTCCCATTCGACGAAGAGAAATTCTTTTTATAAACATCTGTTTCACATTGTCAGGTACAATATCTGTCATAGGTGTTTCTATAAATCCTGGCAATACGGTATTAACACGGATCCCAAATCTATAAAAAAGATACACATTTAATAGTATTATCACCTTCTACCCAAAATACTTAATTATTAGCGTAATACTTGCTGTCCAAATTCTAAAGTTGCAGTCTTTGAAAGGGCTTCCACGCCAGCTTTCGACGCCGCGTAATTAGCTTGACCCATGTTTCCATTTACGCTAATAATAGAACCCACGTTAACAATTGAGCTTCCTCTATTCACGTCTGCATCAATCATTTCTTTCACTGCTGTTTGGATAACAAGAAATGTCCCTTTTAAATTTACGTCGAGTACTCGATCGAATTCATCTTCGGAAAGTTTCAATATAAATTGATCACGAGTAATACCCGCAGAATTGACCACAATAGTGGGTGGTTTGGAATATTTATTTATCGCACTTTTAAATGCCTCCTTAACACTAGATAGATTCGAGACTTCTAACTGTAGCGCTAAATGGTTAGAATCTGAACAAAAAAATTACATGTGATTTAATATAATTATAGTAGTATTATAAAAATATTAATCATTTTTTATATTTAACCATTCAAAGTATCTACGGTTTCTTGAGCAGTCTGTAAATTTCTATCCGCCGCGATAACCTTGGATCCTTGTTTTGCTAAAAGACGGCATACTTCTCTACCTATACCACTTCCAGCACCTGAAAGTAAAGTGTGATTACAATATGTGATATTTACAATGCACTTTGTGTTTCAATGGTTTTGTCTATTCTTTAAGTACACACCTGTTACAAAAGCTATTTTTCCAGCTACCATCTTTGTTGCTTGACAGACTATTGTACCACATCAACAAATAAATTACGTAATGGAATATTCGGTAGGTATTGAAGAAATTTGTTTTGCCGATTGGCGAATCATGTTTGAAAAGTTCAAATACTTTTTTTTTTAAACTGCTGCCGGATTTACGCGCAGCAAGTAGTACGTACGCGGGCATTGGACCAATTGAGATGGATTTCTGTTGCCCAGGTAACCGTACCATATGCTGCTGACGTCAAAGCACGTCTGCAGTGACGTCAGAAACGCAACGCGAGTAGTAGCTATGTTTACAGAAAAATTGAACTTGAATTATAGTTCTCGACGAGGATGCAAATAGAGCTCTCGACTCCCTGTTTTAAACGACAAATATCTATAAAATAGGGTTACCGAAACGTGTCGATTAAAAGCACGCAAGTTACAGTCGGAAAATATCGAAACAATGCAAAGGAACTAGTTGAAACATGCAACAAGTCGTATTAGTACAAGTATTTCGTAAAATCTTTAATATTGTATCGTTTAATTCTCAAAATTGTAAGATTCAATTGAAGTCCGATTTGAGAAACCAATTGCTCCGCGACCGAATGTTTTCAACGTCGACTGTATTCGTGTAGAAACTATCGGATCCCAGTGATTTTGCAAGCTGCTTCAGATGTAAAACGACACACAACGAAATCTTGCGAGGACGATAAATTGCAGAAGAGGAGTGGCGTCATAATGATAGAATCGCAAATGCAGATAAGTGCAAGATTGTTCTTAAATAATAATTGATCCACAAACTCGAACAGTTGATCGTCCAAGTTTTTCGTAATTCAAACAGAAACAAGTGAAAAGTTTCTCGTTTATTCGTTAAGGGTGATCGTCATTTAGATAAGAATTTTGCTCGTCTCGCGGAAAAGTGATCGTGCGTGCGAACAGGTAGAATTCAAACGGAGGAAGAGGAAGAAAATCAGTGGGAGGGTGGGGGTCGGAACGGTTGGCAGCACCGGCGCTCCAAGAAACATAGCCCCGCGCCTCTGCCCTCGGTCCCGCATCGCTAGTGCCAGTTTTCTTTCGGAAGGGCTCCAGACAAGAGGTGTAGAAGGGGGTCGGGGTAAAGAAGTCGAAACGAAAGAATTTCGTGCCCGATCGCGTACGAAACGAAGCGATAAGGGACAGGTGACGTTGAATCGCGTGGAATTTTAATGGGCGGGAGTAAACGAGGAAAGACTGCGTATGCTGTGAAGTCGCGCATCGGAAAGTAGGTTCGATTCGGCGGGCATAAGAAGAAGTAAGAAGGAGGTAGGAGAGTGGCGGAGCGTATATAGAGGAAAGAGGAAGAAAAAAAAAAAGAGGTGTGCGAGGACGCGTTCACGTAGTCGCGTGAGAGAGGTGAGGGCAACGGCGGCGTGGTGAAAGCCGCGGTGAACCGGAGAAAAAAAGAAATTCGGCGGTAACCGGTAGCACCGAGGCTACCAAGGTGTTCCGGAGCGCAGCAGCAGCGGCCCAGGATGCTGCCCGACGGAGCAAGAAGATGGCCGTGATCGGCGAGCATAGGTGTTACGCGGCGATCCGTGCGAACCCGTACACGGAGTTCTCGTGTCGCAGGCTCGAGGCAGTGACACCCAGGTCGCCGTCCTCCTCGTCCTCGACGTTGTCTTCTCATCGCCGTCGACAGAGAAAAAAACCACCGCATTTACCTGGACGGCTAGCCATGTCCTCTTCACGGGGCAGCGGCCCGGAATCGGGGGACCTCAGCGACTACGAGGACGGTTACCTGGACACAGATCCTGTAAGGTACGAATTGAGAAATATACAAAACGTGATACACGTTACACGTCAGAACATTGATGCATTGAACAACCGTTTCGCTGGATTTCAACATCCACCTTCGATATACTTGAACGAATATCAAGAGTTGACCAGCAAGCTACACGATCTAGAATCCAAGGAACAGAAGCTCAACGAATTGATGAACGCGAGTATGGTATCAGGCAGTGCTTCCACATCAGAGAGCGAATCCCGTGAAGTTAATGTAAGCAGTAGAGGTCAAAGGACGCCGATGAGGTCTTTGCTCAGAGCTCATTTACCTAATCAACAGCGTACCAGTGTACAGGTTCGCGAAGGACTATCTTTAAGAGATGCGCTTGCCAAAGCAATGAAATTAAGAAATCTAACCACCGAAATGTGCGTGGTATATATTTTGGGTGTGGATAAGTCCAAGTTCCTGACGTCTTGGGACACGGATATCTCTTTATTGGATTGCGATGAAATATCTGTGGAAATTTTGGATAAGTTCCCTATAACTACTTCCATTTCGCATAACTTTGTTCGTAAGACTTTCTTTTCGCTTGCATTCTGCGAATATTGTAGAAAACTGCTCTTTCAAGGATTTTATTGTAGAACGTGCAACTATCGTTTCCATCAAAGGTGTGCAGGTGGTGTACCTGCCTTGTGCCATCAAGTACGCATGCAAGATGTTTATTACCAAGCATTATTGGCGCACAATCTTGAAAGTACTGCTGGGATTTTGCAGCTTCCTTCTGGTTATGGTTTGAGCAGGACCATATCTCCCTCTCTGGCACCTTCGAGAAGTAGGAGACATCCACGTTCCTTGGGACAGCAAGATCGTTCCAGTTCTGCACCTAATGTTTGTTTTAATATGGTCAAACCAAGCGGAGATGCTGCTAATTTAGACGAATACAGTAGGTCTCAGAGTTTAGGTCGCCCTATTGGCATCACTCAGAGCGCAATATCTCCTGGTAGTAGCCCTACGAAACATAGTCAGTCTACTCAGGCTAGTCCTACGAGTACTTTGAGGCCAAAACGACCAAGAGCGAGATCAGCTGACGAATCGTCTAAAAATTTTCTGGCGCCTAGAGAATCTATAGAAGATTGGGAAATTCCACCAGATGAGATTTTAATTGGACTCAGAATTGGGTCAGGTTCTTTTGGAACGGTATATAAAGCTCACTGGCATGGACCTGTAGCTGTAAAAATGCTTAACGTTAAGATACCTACTGCTGCTCAGTTACAAGCATTTAAAAATGAAGTTGCAGTTTTGCGTAAAACACGGCACGTAAATATTCTTTTGTTCATGGGATGCGTTAGCAAACCACAACTTGCGATTGTTACTCAATGGTGCGAAGGATCTTCGTTGTATAAACATTTACATGTATTCGAAACCAAGTTCGACTTGTTCACATTGATAGAGATTGGAAGACAAACTGCCCAGGGTATGGACTATTTACATGCAAAAAATATCATTCACCGTGATTTGAAAAGTAATAATATATTTCTACACGACGACCTCACTGTGAAAATTGGTGATTTTGGTCTGGCCACTGCAAAGACCAGATGGTCTGGTTCTCAGCAATTCCATCAACCGACTGGATCTATTTTGTGGATGGCACCAGAAGTAATAAGAATGCAAGAAGAAAACCCATACAGTTTTCAATCCGATGTTTATGCATTTGGGGTTGTTTTATTTGAATTGTTAGCTAGTCAGTTACCGTATTCGCATATTAATAACAAGGATCAAATATTGTTTATGGTTGGACGTGGCAATTTGCATCCGGATTTAAACAAATTACGTTCGGACACTCCAAAAGCATTGAAAAGACTGACAGAGGATTGCATCAAATTTTCCAGAGAAGAGCGACCAATATTTCGTCAGATCTTAGCCAATTTAGAAGGTCTTGCTCGAGGATTACCGAAAATTACGAGATCGGCATCCGAACCAAACTTAAACAGGACGCAGCTACAATCGGATGACTTTGTATACACCTGTGCTTCGCCAAAAACTCCAGTGAATTTCCAGTTTGGAGCATTTTCTTTTTATCCTTCCGGTGGAAATATATAAAAATATCACCCGAAGCAATGAGTCTGATGCAATTTACGTAAATTAAATATTTAAAGGATCTAAAGAAAAAAAAAATCGTAATACACCTAGCTACGAACAATCTACGTAATTCTTTCCAACTAAACTTTGACTGTGCCGCAATTGTTTGCTCGATGTAGAATGTGATTATAAAATACTTAATGCAAATAAGACGGAAGGAACAGAAATCCATCTTATGAATCGACGTATATGATGTATCTCATGGCATGAACGTGTAGCTTTTATCTTTACATACTTACTATCTATGCCAGGAATTTTTATTTGATGAGTTCTATCGCTCGTGTATAAACACATTCATAAACATGTATATACACGCGTGCGTTGATGTAGAAGTCTCTTCCCTTTGTGGAATCCTTACGAAGGATGTAAAAATAAAGTAAGTAATAGATGTAACGGCATTTAATTCGCGTTGGCCGTCGAATTTGTTTGCGAAATATTTTTGCAAAGACCGAAGTGATTTTTGTACCTACTTCCTTCGTGAATTGTCTTGAATATGCTCACATAAGAATTGTTCCTTTACGTAATTTATAATTTATAGTCTAATGTTAGAATGTACATAAGTTTCATTGAATCTATCTAAAATTACGTTTGCTTTATATCGATTATCTCTTTTTTTCCTTAGTATTTCTTTTCCATACTAATTATATTCGACTGACGTTATTATTTTTTTTTTTTTTTTTTTTTAAACACAATTGCATCCATGAGGTAAACAAAAACACTTTGTTCAGAGGTACCAAAAGCTCTAATTCATTAGATCGTAACGAATAAATATCATAACGAATGAAAGTGAAAGTCAAATAAAAAGTGATGTGCATACTTAGTTTTCGACTTCGAGACTTTATCGATAATACGAACAGTATCATACGAATCATTTGCGAGTCATTTATTTTGGCTTAAAGTAATCCGAGGTATGTCACAAATCAAGGCCTAAGTCTGTTTAATTTTCATCGACGAGATGTAACGGATCGTCCCGTTACAATCAAACGAAAAGGTAAAATAATAATCGAACTTTAACGTAGCAAACACCGACGACTTTATCAAACTAACTTCCACCATATCCTAACTTTATAGTCGACTTATTGTTCCTCGTATTTTGATATTTATTAATCTTTACCGTTACCTTTTGTAAGTTCTTTTTCACCGGTTCGAGACTCGCGATGCAGGAAGGGGCGCGAACTTCACTTCGATATCGACCGATTACAAAGTATTCGTTACGTACCATCGAAGAGTTGATCTACACGTGACGGACTCTCGAGCTTTTTGTCACGATTGAAGCGTGTTTCAGACAGAGATGGGCAAAATTTGTGATCTAGAAAGAAAACATACTTGAATGCGTTATATCCGTTCAATGAAATTTGCAATCAAAGTATATTTAATGTTGAGCAAATCGTTGCGAATAAATGGCTATATACAGAGTTTTTATTCCTCGTCGATTATTCGAATCAAATTCTGCCCATCTTTGGTTTCAGGTAATGGCCCGACGAGCGGTAAACATAAATATAGAGGAAACGTGCACGGTTTATGAACGTCGTCAGTGTTCAGGATAAACAAAAAAAAAAAAATTATACGATAACAAATGTTGCTTCTTCTACGACGTTTTGCGTCATTGATCCTCGCGATTCTATTGTCTGTCGATCGAGGCACGTTTCCGGAGTATAAAAAAAAGGCCTAACAGCAAATCTTCGAAATTCGCTAGTTAGAACGAGTGATCTTATTTCTAAAGCATCACGTGGCATCCCCCGATTTATTATTTATTTATTTATGCGTAATTCTCGGTGTGACGAACTGCGATTGAAGCAAGAAAAAATGTAGAAAAACGTAAATCGAAAAACAACTGATAGGTTTACGACGACTCATCGAAAGCGAGAGATAACGATATATAGAAGAAACCAGAGATGGGACATTTTATTTCGAATAATACTTTCATTCGTTATTCCGACGTTTTAACTAGATAACAGTTTTGCCCATCTCTAGCGAGAACTGAGAATCGTAGAAGAGCGTTCGAGTGTGCAAAAAGAAAAATGAATGAAAAAGAATAAAGTTGGGTGTTCGAATGACTTAGAGTAAATTTTTATTTAGATAACCATCCGACAACAAGATTCTTATTCGTTATTCGTCAATTGATGTATTCGTTGGCGACGGATACAGGTTTACTTGGATAAAGTTGTATGCGTAACTCGCGAATAAAAGTTTATTTGGATAAAGCGTTGTTCATTATCTGGATAAAAATTTGCCCAACTCCGAATGAGAGAACGATCCGATGAGTGTGTTAACCGTACCAAATTGACGCACTCGTTTTCGTTAACGACGCCTTCTCGTAACAAGGAAACAGCGAACCGTGAGGTATGATTAACGATTGTTAAAAGAATATCTCGAAATGCACGAAAAGATGCGAGACAGGAGAAAAAGGGAATGTTGCGATGCGTGCGGGACAGCCCTTAATTAAACTTTTTCCGAAAATAAAAGGAAAGCCATCGAAAGAAACTAGTAATAGCTGTGAAATGTATTACAATTGCATTATATAATGTAGAGAAGCCGACAATCTATTTCTGCGTTCACATTTTTACTCGTTTCTCGATTACGACACGTATCTTTTTCTGGCCAACAGGTCTCTACGTTTCTACAAGTGTCATTATCCTGAATCAGTCACTTGAAATACATATTTATTTTCGATTATTGTAGTTCAATTTTATCGCGTTCACTCGTGTTTAACGATGCATATTCATCGCGGAGAGAGTATTCAAGACGACACGTGTAACCGTGACAATGTACGTTGTTAAGAATTCATTGAAAAAAATTCAAATTTTTAGGTTAAACTCAATTACGTCAATGATTAAGGGTTATGACTCTACGTAGAAGAAAGAACTTGCAATTTTCGCGATCGATCTTACTATATACATCGTTGTCGTTGTTGATCGAATGCATTTTGTGTCGACTCTGAATATCGACGAACTGAAATCATGAAATACATTTGTATTCAATACAACTTTGTAAATATTTGACCATAGACTACTCGTGCTAAAATGACCACAATTCGTGTTTCTATTCATTATTACTCGTTGGAACGTTTTCGACCTCGTTCCAGGCCATTGTCGATAAATTGATTCTATAATTTGTTGAGCATACATTTTAAAGATAATAAAGTAGCAGCAATAAATTTCCGGGAACCAAATCATGTATGCGAGGAGCTATCGAACGTTGAATGACTATTTTTTCTTGAATTCTGTCACGAATTTCAAAACGGATCCGACACAAAAAAACGATCGGACGAAATTTTTCGTTTGATTGACAGACAACAAGTCGCGTTATCGTAATAGGATTTCGGCTTCGTTTTGGTCGAATCGCGTTGAAGCTGCTGACAACTGAAAAGTGTGTCTTGTAACGAGATGGCGTGGGCTGAGATTGGAGATACTTAATTCAATCGATCGCAATGACCGATTGATCATTGTATTCAACCAAAAAGAAAAAAAGAAAAAAAAATGAAATATAAATAAAGAAAAATTGACTCTTCATGTAACGAGTCTCGTTTTTTCTCTACGTAGTTATATCTAGACTAGTGTTCTTCAAAGTGGGGGGCGCAACCTCTAGATGGGGTTCTTAACAATTCAAAGAGGGCGCTTGAACAGAACGCTTTCTATACAGAAAAATGTAGATAATTTAGATATCTGTTTGTATTAATGCATTGATCGATGAAGTTTATCGACTGTAGGAGTATATTTTTCTTGTAACATTTTAATCTCTTTCAGGGACAAAATGCTTTGTATAAAATAAAGAAAAATTGTAATCCATATCGACCCATCATATCTGAGGGCTTGAACGGTCATCAAAATTTCATTTTAAGGTTAACAGAGATTGATTATTATTATTACGAGCAGTGCTTAAATAGTTATCGATTGAACCAAAATATATTAATTCAAGAGCCACTTGGAAAGAATGAGAGGGTATTACTGCCCTAGATATGCTCTTCTATTAAGAGACATATTTTATCTTTAAAAAAAAAAAAAAAAAAAATGGCAATATATAAAATTACACTTTTTAATCGAGTAAAAATGTATGTACGATTCACCAAGAAGAATCTCACTTTATTTTACAATTGATCGAGTATAGTCAAGTTGTTTACTTTCGACGTTTGCACTCAATCATTTTAATTTGTCAGTCTGACGCTGGTGTTATGCATAATGTTTGCCAAACGTTTGCGCGTGGCATCGAATAATAGATATACAATTGACGTAACTAAGAATTATTTGACTTCATAGTACAATACAATTAGCACTGGAAACGTTAGTGGAAAGGTAGATAATAAGCAGACTGCGGATCTTTATGCATTTATAGGAAATTTGAATGTGCAAGAAACTACAAAATGCAAACAATATGGAAGAATATAAAAAAGATTGAAAGTAAAGTTCATGTTATAATATTTGCAGAATAAAATAAATTCCTATTTAGATTGAATTTTTCGTAGGCACGTTCACGAAGATTTTATTTTGCATAAAGATCCGCAGTCTGATAATAAGTATCGCTATCTAATCCACAGAATACGTGAGTACTATAGAACGATGGCAGCCGTAGCGTAATCATGAAAACTAAGAATCCCTGTGGGAAGGTCGTGACATCGTGGAAAACATTGGTAATCCTCTCTGAGGTTCTCTCACTCCTCTTCTCTTTACGCTAACCTCGAAACCTAATCCGCCTATGAATCCCAGATTAACTCCTCCAGCGTATCCGCGTTTTCGTAAAATATTTCAGATCGTTATCGTAGATGATCTAATCTTTGTACAGTATTCCAAGTTCGATTAATAGTTAACCTGATCAAAGTTACCGATCCAACCTGTAGATTACACTTTTTACTTTCACGAAAAAGTTCTCGCGATCCCCAATTTGAGAAACGCTGAAATATTCGAATTCCTATAAATAATCGATAAGAAAATTTATATCATTTTTCGAAGATGGTCTAATTTGCATCGCGAACGACCTGGAGACCCCGCGTGTAAGTGAATTCACCCCCGCAAAGGAATATAGTTCATCACAGGTAGATTTATGCATGCACCGTGTGTGCGTGTGTGCGTAACAGAAGGTAGGGGCCAACGCACACGTATACGTTAGCTTAAATCAACGCCATAAGTGCATGAGTACTTGTTGTTTCGGTATACATGTATATACGCACACATCGGTAGGGTGTACGGAGGGAGCGCGCATGCGCAAATCCAGCTGGCGCCTCGACCGGCTGAATAGTCGATGCTGGAACCTCGGAGTGCGAGTGTCTGTGTTTCTTCGTCCTTTGCGTTTCGTTGTCGTGAATTCATACGCGAATATAATTCGCGTACGTATACGTGCACACGGTAGAGAGCCTGGTTACGTACGATTGTCGTGAACAGGTGGACGTCGAGGTCGCTCGCCTTCCTGCGCGGAACGAGGTTAGTTGACTTCGAATCGAATTTCGGGCAACACGTCGTCTCTAAAGGGGAACGACATCGCGTTCAAAAAGTTCGCTCTCGTGAAAAACGACGCTTCTGTTTTGTCTACGTCGTCGATCGCGCGAGTGTTGACACCGTACCCATGGGGGGGACAAGGATAACTTAACGATCAAGTTCGATTTCGCATTTTTCGCGTGTGATACCCGATCGTCGAGATATATTGGACGAGAATAGTATCGCGTGGTACCGGAGATTGCACGAGTTCCTCGAGAATCCAGTGTTGGTGTTACATTTTCCCCATATCCGAGAGAAGAATATTCACGGGGGAAAATTTGAATGGTGGGGTGCCTGTTCTGCAGGGTCTGGTATCAGGGCACGTTCGTGCATTGACAGAATCGAATCGCATTGACCGCATTTCAGCAAACAGCGAATCGAAATAAATCAAACAAACAAACGTTTCAATCTACATTTTGAAGCCTCTTTAGTAGCAGTTCGATTCGTTTAATCCGATACTACGATAGAGTAAAAAACATCGAGGAACGAGGGAAACTTCTGTCAATGTAATAATTAAGAGGTACATGCACAAGTTATCGTACCAACCATTATTTATTTCCTTCCTTTTACCTATAATCATATAATTGTCTTCAAGTCATTGTTTCACATGCGAGTATTAGGTTGTCCCGAAAGTTTCTTTCGTTTTATTAATAATTAATATATACATAATATTTTATGTTACATATTACTGAATTGTGTACGATTCATTTCGCTTCATTACTGTTACAGCATCAATGTCTAAGAAATTAGATTGTCTATTTATATAAACACTGCCAGACGAAATAATTGAATGCAACTCGCGAAAGGAACTTTTGGGACAACCTAATATTTCAGTTTACCAGTGAAAACGTTTATTGTTAAGAAAGTTCGATTGCTCGCGATGGTTTTCTTTTATTTATTCGAGGCAAGCAAACTTGGCCACTGGTTCGTACAGCGAATCCATCGACATGGAAGTCTTTTGTCTTCTCGCGTCGGATGAGAATGACCTATCGGATCGAAAACTTTGTTATTGGGATCGATAAGCGTTGATTACGGTATCGCGTAATTACGATAAATACAACACGAAGTCTGATTAACCGCGAAGATATTGTGTGTACTATGATCGACGTGTATCGAGCCTGTTCAGCGAAAGAAACATTTTACAATAACGCAATACGATCGCTAATTAATCGTGTCCGACAGAAAATCAAAGTAGATGTCATTGTCCAGAAAATAGGAAAGCGAATCGTAGCCGATACGCCTTGTAACGTGGTCATGACCGATTTTTTATCGATTTTCGAGAAGATCGATCTTTCTGGGATGATTATCAATTTCAAATTATTCCCTCGCGGAGATCGATCGTTTTTCACGTAGGGATTATTGTTTTTGTTGCAAGCATTCTTTTTTTCGACGTATCTACGTGTCTCATTGGACACTCGTGAAAAATAATTGGACCGTTCACGAGATTAAATAACATTCCCCGTTAAGCACCGTTGCCAAACAGTATCTGCCAATTGTAGGGAATGACCATCTCCAAGAATTACTATCTTTAGACTCGCTGCCATTGAATAAACCGCTGATAAACAATATTTCAGACCGTCCTTATAATTAATCTCTTTTTCGCATCGCGTCTTACACGTAACTAGAGTTTCAACAGATTAATTTTGCACGAGACGATTTTTCTGCAAATCTGTTTTGATCATCTCCATTTAAAAAACAATTTCTCTTTCATCAGAATATCGAATTAACACTTTGCCGATGGGTAGCGTATTAATCGTCTCCTTGCCACGACTGCCAATACTTTGTTACGCATATATTACTTAGACAGCATCGTAGATTACGAAAACGTTTCTAATAGACAAAATAAGTATTGCATGATAAAGTAAGAAATATCGTTGAATTTGTAAAGTAAATTAACAGCGTTAATGTCCCCGTGTAATTACCGCGAACAGTGTGTACTCGGCTGAAATATAATCGGTAGTTGCTTTCTCTTTGTAATTGTAATTCGATATTTCGACGTTTTGTTTGGCGAGCATGTTTGAAACAAACCTGCGGTTTCGTCGCGCGACACACTTTTAAGGGAAACTTATTCCGATGATACTTTGAGCCAGTTTCCCCCGTCGAAAAGGAAGGAGACTTTTCTAGTTGAACGCGCGCACGGTATCGCGAACGGCGTTCTTATCGAAAGGAATTTCGATAAGACGTACTATCCATCGACAAAGCCTGCCTTCCGTTCATTTTTTGACGAAGATTGCGCGCAGAGCTTAGGAGGCTAGCTTTCAACCGATAACAGGAGAGATTCCTTAACCGTGCTTCGCGTATTGATAATTGTTGGCCCCAACTTTTAAACCTTACGACGTATCTCGATGAGATCGATGGTTTAACTAACGTGCAGTTTTCTTTTTTTGCAGCAGCACCGAATCCGATAATCGAATTCCACCTAGCGGACTAAGGGACGTTCACCTCTCTAAGACCCGGAGGAAGAAGGCTAAGGGGATCGAACGAATTCGTCCCTCTTGCAGCCCTCCTCCGGTCAGTGGTACATAAACGCACTTGAAGCTTGCCTTCTACAAACCCCATTCCACCCTCTCGAAGGATTTCAACCTTAACATCGCCGAAGACACTGGAACGATCGTTATTCAGATGTTGTTGGATCATTCGTCGCGTATTTAACACTTTATCCAGCAGAGGAAAATTCGATCCCGAGATTAATCTACTTGGACTCGAGATAAAATTCGCCAGGCTCGCTTTAAGCGCCAAAATCGCTTCTAAATTCGCATTCGAGAAACGTGAGGAGACTTTTATAGACTGCTCGAGGCAGTTGAAGCATCGTCAACCTGGTCCACGAGGTCCAGACGTTATCACCGAAGAGGAAGGGCACCCAGATCAGGTGCCGATAGAATTCTATACGTTGCCATCAGTTGTATAACACCTCGAATCATCTTGTGTATCAAACCACACACGCTAATCAAAGCGGCGTTAGATGTGTCCAAGGGGTCTGCACTGAAGTCAGACGCCTCCACACAGGAGGAAGAGGTTCCTTTGATCCGATAATCGTACAATGGGGCTACCTTGGTCGATCAGTGGATCGAATTCGGTGAATCGGTAAAGTTGATCCAGAATTTTCTCCGACGAGCCAACGAATCTCGAATTTCCGAGGATAACAACGAACCGTGAACGAATGTGCAGGTCCGCGGAAAGGGAGGATGCCCAGCTGGCTTTGGACATGGGATAGATGATAGATCGCGAACGATGGGGTGGTAGAGTGGATAAAAAGAGTAAAATGGATTGGGGGCCTCAGCTCAGGTAGCCAGAGCTACCGCTGACCATTGGTAACTTTTCTTCAAGTTTTCTCTACTCTTCATGGAGGAGGTTCGCCCAACGATGGTGAACGTAATTTCGTAAAGACTGTTGCTTGGTTCTCTGCCATTGGTGTAAAGAGGTAGCTGGTTCTTAGGCTTCGTACCAAAGGGATTTATCCTGGCTTGAATAGGGTGGATTCGAAGAAGAAGCTCGACGCTAGTCTATCGAAGCTACTCCCCTGGCTCGTAAGAAAAAGACTGAATCGTTAGTTTCGTGATCGTTAATTCGTCTATAAAATATATCTAAATATCGTGTCTCTTAGAATTTCACCGTAGCCTCATTCGTCACTCGTGCATATCTTTCTGGATCTCACAAATATCAGCACCGTTGCGTTTTCAACTATTGTACACATCTTGGTCGTACAAACGAGCGCAGTAGCGAAATAAAAAAAATATATATATATATATTGTATATATTTATCTATTTACACATAAAGTACCAGAGACTATTTTGCTGCCTAATAGAAGTCTTCGCGGAAAAAGTGTCGCGGACGGCACGGCGGAAGGTAAATATTTCTCTTTTTCTGTGAAAAAGTTTTCCCCGTGTCGGAGGAGACTCCAGCCGCGAAACGAAAAGGACTTTCGTTTGTAACGAGACTATTTCATTTCGGGGAGTGTTTAACGAGATTGTACGGACACTCGGGACTTCGGGGTCAGTGAGAAGTGAATCAGTGCGATCGCTAGGCCGCAAGAGAGCAGGATGGGTTGTGGTCAGAGCAAAATCGGCAACATCTATCCGAAGAACAAGAAAAACAAAAACAACAGCAGCAAGAAAAACGGCGATTCTGTGGGTAAGTAGTTTTGGTTCTATCGAGCGTTCAACAGACCCTCGATGGTTGCGTTAAAACGAGGCTGACCAATGTCGCCATAAAAAAATATTCAAATATTCAATATGCGTTCTTGCAAATTCCTCGATAACCGTTATGATTCATCGATACTCGGTGTCTCGTGCACGTATCTACGAAAATTGACTGCGTGAGGAATGGCACAACCGAGTTACGCCGCAAACGATAGATAAGGAGCTTCATCGAAATTTGTTATCGAGAGTTTTCATGCCATAGTCATAATAAGAGTTCACTGGAGCGACAACAAATCGGTGTCATGCGTGTCCACGCACACGTACGCACGCGTGTTCTATCGATCGATTTTCTTCTTCGAGTATGCACATATACATTGGCTTGAGGTAGATTAGGCTCTGGGGTTGGGTCATGGGAAAGGGGAGCGCAACCTTTCTGAAAGGTAAATTGACATTCAGGAACCTGTTGTTTCGTTGTTAGCACGCCTGCGTGGGCAAATTTCACATTTTATTCCTGCGCGCGATGAACCTGCGATAAACTTAATCTCATAATTATCCCAAGAACAAAAAACAGAAACGAACGAAAATTCATGAATTTCACAATTGCATTAGGTCGCCCCGTTCCATTTTAAATGTTTTATTTAGATGCAAATGTTGTCTTCGATAATCCAGATTTTTTTATCGAAGCATTCAATAATAATCATAAATGCAAGTTTATTTCGAGCAGTGTTTGTCGTTCTAATTTTGCCAGAAATGAATTATCAACGGCGATTAAGCGATGATGGATTTTCTATTTCATCGGGACACGCGACCTAGATCTTATCGGCTAGAAACCGGTGACGCGCGGTTTTTATTGGCGTCGAACGAATGTGATTCACGATGACGCCAATTTATTTTCTCTGTTACCGATCACCGACGACTCGAATCGCGAATATACAATGTCGATTGTAAAACGTGACCGTGTAACTCGGCTCCGAAATAAAAAGAGGGAAAAGAAAACAAATTGGCGCGCGCCGCGAGTCTCGAAATCGCATGTTGGATCGCGGTTTGTTGTTTACCGGCTTCGACGTCTGCGTGCTAAATATAACCGCGCGATAATTCTGATATTTATATCATTACGAAGGCTTCGCTTACGGCGCTTCGCTAACTCTGTCGTTTAATTTTTGTACATCGAGATTACGCGTACCAATAATAGAATTTTATTTGAATAATAAAGTAGGAATGCGCACACGTCCAAGCTCTACATTTTTCACCAAATTTTCAACAGGTTCCTCCATCGCACTTTCATTTAAATCGCGTGAAAATCTGAATGCTTCATAAGGGTTTATATAAAAATTACAAAATTTTTATTCCATTTCTCATAAAATTGGGTGGTCGATTTAAATCGAACTAGGCTCATGCGATTCATACTTAATTAACACGTTGACTGCCAGACAAATATTCTTGAAACTTTCTGCTGGGATTGAATATTATTTAAACTATCGGAGACTACGTAATAACCACACAGTAACTTCATGAAAAATTTGTAAATTCTACTTGAATTTATTCCCTTTAGTTGTTCAGCGAAGAGCACTGTCACCCATATGTGGCTGACATGGCGATCAACGTGTCAAAGAACAATTAAGCAAAATTCTGTTAAGATTCTCCATTGAATAAATCCGCGGAACTATACTTTAAATCCAGATGTATCGAGTTTCGCACGTATGACGCGTGTAGCGCAATTTTCAATTTTCCAGCCACCGCGAAAAGCTGCGCGCGCACTCGGTTGCCAATTGTGTGCGCAGTTTTGCAGCGTTGCCGCCGTTTAAGCGGGAGCGTGTACCGCCAACGGTCAAAGTGTTTCGTGGTGCACGCGGATGAACCGATACGTGTTCGGATGTTTCGAGTGAACCGATGCGTCCAAGTCCGGTTCTCACAGTGCCTCGTGAAAATACGGCAGAATCTGTGTGCGCGAGGCTCGTCTTTGCTCGGTAAACAAGACAAGTTCCAAGGCCCGAGGCCGATATTATCGCGCTCGGTAGTAGAGAGCAGTCGACGGCTTGCCTACGTGATCGTGCCCGCCTATAAAAGGGTCACGCCTCTCTAGTGTCGGTGTCTGTCTCTCGTGGCAATTTCGTGTGCGAGCATCGTTTCGCGTTCTAATCGCTCCAGTAACGGATCTATCGTTAATCGTTATCCCGTCGTTCTTTTCTATTATTCGTCGTTCATCGACCGTCGGCCATCAAAGTTTACCGATTCGCGCGCCTCTGTACACATCGCGAAAAGTGAGGTTAAGTAACCGGCGCGCGAGAGAACCCACCATAGTCGACAGGTGTGACAGTGAACGGTTACGTTTTGCCGCATCCGACATTCCCCTTGGCTGGAGGACTCTTGTCCCGCCAGGACGTCGGATCTCGAGGGAAAAGAAAAAGGAACGAGGATGTGGCTGAAGGTGCTCAGGCAAAATATAACTCATCTCGCCCGCAGGGCGAAAGGTAAGCGTTCTTTTCTTTGAAATCGGACCCCATAAGCGATTGATACAAGCGCGAAACGTCTTGTTATTCCGACAAAGAGCCGAGCTATTTATAGTCACGCGTTACTTGGACTCGCGCGCGTACGATGTCTCTTGCTAGCTTATTGGTAAACACGTCGCGGATTGCGATATGGGACGGAATTGTGTCGTTTAAAGGAACGGTTTCTATGCGTGCACGGGTAATTTTACACGGGAATTGGGCTGCATCTAAATTTAAGCTCGTGTCGCGTTTCGCGGTCTTTCGTAGAAGCGAATCGTGGAATGTTTGAGCCGACGACGGGTGCTGCGTGATTCACGCAGCTGCGTCGTCGGAATTGTATACCCGAATTTCGCATTGTTTCGAGTTTGTTAACCCTGTGAAAAAAAAAAAATGAAAATGCGGACGAATCCCTTGGGAAGGAATGAATTAATTTCTTTGAAATATTTCCGATTTGGAAATAAAATTCGAGGAATGTTTGGTTTGCGGATACAGATTTAGACAAAATTTGGAATTCCCCTTGTTTGGGAATTTTTACTTGGGCCTTTGGGTGACATTCGAGGCAATACGAGCGTCTTTGTTTTTAATTGCGATATACAGAGGAGCTATGTTTGTTCGTTCTAAAGGTGTTTGTACGTAACGATTCGAACTTATTGGATTTAATGGGATCATAAAACAAAAGGCATTTCCGTATCAGACCGTTCGGTGAGACGTGACGGCGGTCGTGTCAGCGTTCTCGTTTTCTATGACCTTGGACGAGAAATGTGTGGCGTGTCATTTTTTTCGGCCATTCTCTTCTGTTATCGATACATAACTGATATCTGACGCACGTCAAGTACTCTGTAACCTTCGCGTACATAGCGCCGCGATCCGCTTATCGATATTTCGATCATTTGTTATTGTTATTAACGGGTTACTTTGTAATACGTTGATCAGTATTTCCGTCGTCGGTGTTGCACTTCGCTCGGTTTCTAATTCTAGAGAAAGTTGGAAGTTCGATGCTTTAGGGCATGGAACGAATAGGGATGGTTTCTACACTGATTTTCTAGATAATTTTCTTCTGTGTCCTTTATTTATCATGTGTAGAAATTCATTCTACGTCTTTATATTCAATCATTCACTCTAATTGAAACAAATATATTATTGTTATAAATACTTGTAATCTGTTAGAAAAAGAATAATAAGCAAAATTTTACGGCTACTGAACTTCGTACATGTAGATAAATTGCAATGTCCATCGGGTTGATACTTGCTAGATTATCAGATCGAGAACTTAGAAAATTAGTACTTCAATATAACAAAATAACATTCTACAAAGTTATACAAATACCATACAATAAAAATCACAGACTGTACATTTTTTTACTCGGTTTCTTTTTATAAGAATCGAATTTGGTCCGTTTGACGCGTATTGCGTCGTTGTGCAGAACGCATCTTCACCGATCGAGCCGGTTTGATGTAACCTGGCAACGACGACATCACTTTCCTCTCCGTGGCACGCCCCGTTGAACGGGGCAACGGGAAACGGAGAGGAAGAATGCGTGTCTCGTGACAGTCGTGAGATTCTATACTTAGAATAATATTATACGGTACGCAGTGGCGTAGACGCTTAAAAAATTCAGACGGAAGCGCACCTTTTTAATCTCTAACCTGTTTTTTTTTTTTTTTTTACATGAACTACTAATGAGAGGGTGTCGTTTAGATACTCATTCTTTTTATTAGAATAATTGTATATGTATAATATTTCACTTTCGTTATCTTTATTTAACGGTTTAGATGTGAACATGTACTTCGTGTTATTTTTCGCGTTCGTTGTGGTAGATACATAGCAATGCTCACGTTTACATTTTTAAAATTGTTATGCGGTGGACATAAAATATTCCTCTTTGCATTGGTAGCGCTAATTCAACGGTTTGCGCGTTCTAGTCGTTGTCTCCACTCGGGTTAATAGGATGCAAATGGACAATTTATTTCGAGGGCCGTCTATAGTTGTCGACGGTCCACTTTTCTCGTTCCTGCGTCTGACCTTCCCCTTTGAAAAGCCTTCTACGATTCTGTCCAGAGGTCGACAAATCGTTACCTACGTATTAATGTTAATAATACGTAATGCATCAGTTAAAGTAGATTTACTTAAACTTTCAAGTAACAAGTAATTTCTCACTCGAACAAATGTTCACACAGAAATTCATACTTGATGTCGTCGATACTGCTTTACCAACCAATCACAAAGGACACGACGCAACGTCTCCGTCGCAAAAGCACGAGGCGCATTAATGTTACTAATGAATGGCGACTCACGAACCGGAGTGGAGTGTTTGCTAAATTACGAGGCGTGACGCGTGGTATTAGTAATAGTTTTCGCTCGCGAGTTGTTTTCGAAAATCGTTGGTTTTCTGCGCGCAATTTTTGGAACAACAAATTGGTCGTCGCGCAATTAAATTGTGAAAAAAAAAAGCGCCCGGCGCGAGATAACAACGAAGATATTCGACGATATCTCGTTCTTATCGGTTAATAAAAATCTTCGTTACACACGAAACTGGCCTTATCTTCTCGGGCCATTCGTTTAAGTAGCTTTATGCATCGCTCGTTACGCGACGTAATTAAGAATGATTAACCGGCGTGATTAGGTGCAGCGACTGCGGTAATTAAACGATGTGTTTTTTGTTTACTCGCGAGCGTACTCCAACGCAAACGAAACAATCTTATTTTCGCGTTTGATTACGTTCGAAGCCGCGATTGAAGATGAAACACGCGCAGTATTCCTGGAAATCCATCGAAACACGTCAGTTTACCTACTCGTCTGAATTAACGGAGCAATTATTTATTTACACCAGCGATTAGTAGCTCAAAAATAACAGGATGCATTCGCGATAATGTATTCGCGGGGAGAGTTGCTTTCGGTGTTGCTTTATAATTGATATTCGAGATTGTACTTTGAAAGGCGTGGAATATTTAGTTATCAATGATCGATAAAATTTTATTTGAATAAAATTAACGATACAGAGGTCTATTTGCGATATTCATTCGATTCAATAACAAATTTTTCTTCGTTCTAAATCTTTAGTTTCCTTTTTTAGGGGAATTTATTAAAGCACTCAAAACTGCGACGATTTGATATTTAAAAAGTGTACTATTATTTTGTACATTTTCATACTGTAACTGAATGGAATTATGGTAATGCTCTGGAACGACGAATTTATTGTTTCCCAAGCGAACGGTATCAATCTTTATTTTCTTATCGGACGTCTTTGTACAAACGTTTTCGCGATACTAACTTTCCACGAGCATAAGCGGATCAAAGTTCGTTTCACCCGTTCAAAGGACTCGCGACGCAGAAACGAAATTGCGCGCGAGACATCTCGTTAGCGTTCGGCGAGGACACGAAATCCTTGGGACGGCCATTTGTAGTCGGTCGTAATTGACAAAGACTATTGCGTCACAATATTTTCAGACACGTGATGCCGAGTATCTACTTGAAAGAACAGGATAAAAACAAAAATAATAAAAATGAAGACGAACGTGGGAAAAGAGGCTTAACATAGAGGATTATTATTATTAATGTCTCTCTTAGCGAATTATTCTTTACTTGCGAACCTCTCGTACACAATGAAAATTGTATCGCATTGTTCTGCATTTGATTCATTAATACATCTTTCGCGAGTTCACTCGTGCACTTATCACTGAACTGTAACGCTATCTACATAACTGATAGTAATACATTCTATTTTGTCAACATATTTTGCGATGCGCGACTAAATATATATCGTCCACGCAAGGCTGAAGAAAAATTCACATCGATTTGAAAATACAGATGTCGGTAATATATTATTTGATAATTCTAAATATATGATCACGTGGCTACAGTGAAAACGAGTCTCGAGGAAGTACATAAACGGACCGATACTCTACTACTCGAACAGCAAATATTCCACTGCTAATTATGTCTTTTTGTTATCGAAAGAAGCGGTACGATCGTTTGCAGAGACAATTCCTTGGCGATGAAATATCATTTCTAGAAAGAAAACTTTTCCTCGAGAGTTCTTTTCCTCGTTATCGTTTCAGGGAGGAGCACGAAGTTCGTTCCTGGAATTATTTTTCCTGGTATTGCGATAATCGTATCGGCGAATGTTTTCTGTCCTTAAATTTTAATCGATGAAAGTAATTTTGATCTCGTATCGCTGTAGCGATTCGCTTAAATTTCGAAAATGGCAAAACGATGATTTAAACCTCCCCTCTTTTCACCTGTAATCGATCGATTTGGCGTCCTCTGTCATCACTGTCGCGAAATCTTCACGGTGCGACGCAATTGTTTGTCGTGAGAAGACGATAAATTTCGATTTATCTAATAAGCCGTCGAAGGGGCCCTCCCCCCCCACGTGTATATAATAAATTTCAATTACGCGCGAGTTTGATTCGAATGGTCGCGAAACTGTTTCCGATTTCCTCAAAGGGATCCCGCCATGATGCGCCGCGAGAGATTTCTCTCTTTTACCGGGAGCCGCGTCATTTCTCGTCGGCTGGACTATTACGTTTCTACGAAGAAATTGCTTGGCGCCTTAATAGAGGCTGCCGAGGCCAGACTGCGCGATCCTCTCGTTTATTTTACTTATACAGAAGAGAGTACCGAGCCGGGGCCACTGAAATCACTATCAATCGTCGCGTGAAGTATTGATTTCCACGGAGACCAGTTACTAAACCGCGGTAATTCGAGCTTGGAAACTCCGTATCCGTGTAATACCATTCTTCCAGACTGTTTTCGTTTTTCGTCGGAGACCCGACGACGCGTTGTTTCCTTCCGTTGTTCGTTGACTCGCCTTTCGACTATTAAAGGGCCACAACGCGGTAACGGGTAAGGGCTGCTATCATTTCTCGGTTCCAAGCGAGCAACAGACCTGAATTTAAATTAAACACGATATTATTTATTATTGAGAAACAGTAGCGCTCCGTTTCTCAAGAGTCGAACGTTCAACCGTTCACGGTACTAAACGGGCAGTAGTTTAACGCAAACTTTGAATTATTTATGAACCGTGCCGAGCCTCGTTCCAACGTTACCTCTCGATCTAGGATAGCGAACGTTCCGTGCATACGACAAGAAAATTTTCACCGATGCCGCTTATCGGCCGCCCTAAAAAAGATCAATTTCCAACCTGGCCGAGATAAAAAGAATACGAGCCAGGGCGCTCAGATAGCGGTATCGGAGTCAATATTGGCCCCGGATAAAGCTAAATCTTCGTATCGGCTTGGGCATTGTTTTCTTGCTTGGATATATCGATCGGCCTGGGGAATTAGGCGTTTCCCGTTACTTCGTGTTCCTCCAAGTAGAGCACAGCCGATCGATGGATTCACGATTTTACCAGGAGTCGTTCACCTTAAACTAGTTGCACGTTTGGCCGAATTCAATCGAAACGAAACGTATCAAAGGAACCTTGTTCCGCGAATGCATTCACTCTTCGATCCTCGAACGTATTCTCCCAGTCTGTGCGATGATTTCCTCGAATGCTTCTATTATTTCAACTTCATTTACCTTAATTATCCCCGTTACGTTTCCAATAAAAGGTTCCAATAAGAGTTTTAAGTATAGCCCGACGTGGTTTGATCGAACAAACACCCAGCTGGGTAAATAATCGAATAAACATGTACCGAATGGTATGCGATTGATGAGGCATATTGTACGGGCAAATTTGTTTTTCCATTGAGTGCGTCATTGATTATGGTATCGAATGGTACTTGTGAACATGATTGGATCAGGGTACGAGAGCTGGCGAGTCACAATCGGTAGAAAATCGCCAGTGTGTCCTATATTTGGCTCCGTCTGCTGCCAAGACACATTAACGGGCAGACGTACGGGGTGAATCAACCAGTGGCTGGTCACTGTTCGATTTTCTATCGAGTCAGTCGCGCGTCCATCAGGAATCGAATTTCGACGCTACTTTTAGCGTCGAGATTCGAAAATGATGGGTAAACAACGACGCCACGTGCGACGCCGATGACGCGCTTCGATCGCGAGGGTAGTTCGTCCTGTGCAAGTTTCCTAAGCCCGTAACGAAGCAATCATCAACGTTGATCTTCTACGAATATCTTAAATAATCTTCTTCGATTAAAACTTTCTAAATAATAAATAAATCTTTAGTGAAACGACGAAGTCGCTAAATTTTATTTCAGGCAACCTTTGCAACGCTTGAAGAGGATCCAAACCTTAAGGGTTGCAAATGTTTGTTTGCTTTTTGAGACCGGTAAACAAAGTAACTTTGGCTGATTTATATTCGTCGCGAACTGAACGTTCCTCGAGTGACCACGTGAACGATTAATTAACATTCGTCGCAGGTCGAGGTGTTACGATGCTCGAGGTTGAGTAATCGCGTTTCTGCGACAAACTCGATGCGTTATTATCGGAATCCAACGAAGATTGGTAAACCATACATTGTTTCTTGTTATTATTCTGATTACAAGTGTGCTTGGTAATTACAGTAATCGTAGAGGATAACGATGAGCAAAATTTGACGACTACCGAAGAAAAGTGATAAAGGCTATTATTCTTGCGAGGAATCGCAGAATTGGCGCACGTCGTAGCAGAGTTTCCCCAGGAATTCAATTTACATGCGGTATAGCGTACACGCACTTAGGTACACGCACAATGTGAATCTATTAAGTGCAGGTCGAACCCATCGAATTATAGCACGCGACACCCACATAGCCATGAATAATGCATGGGCCAATAGCGGCGACGTGCCCGACCGGAAGCTTTTAACCTCGACGGAAATATATTCCCGGCATACCGGGTGACCCAGCCGCCAAAGAAAATCTACATAACGGGAAAATGAAATTAACTTGGCCGTCCCTCTTGCATCTTTTTTTTCCTCTCCCCCCCCCCTCTCTCTCTCTCTCTTTCTCCTGGGCAACTTCAATTATTCTGAATTGGAGTCGCGAGTTGGCAGCATCGTGGAACGAAATTTCCTCTCGAAGGTAGGGATCGATCGTTCTATTTGCATTGTCGCCTTCTCCAGAGCACCGTTTTTCAAACCCTTTTAATCTCGTAACTTTTTTCATTTATATTCATTTCCGGCTATTAGGGTTTCAAAATAAACAGTTCATCCTCGAAATCGGAGCGGGAATAGAAACGTCCGTGTAGGGTTTATAAAACGATAAAGATCAACGTTTCTCAGTCTTAATTCGAGAACTGTAACGTTTCGAGCGATCTTTACGCAGTCTAATCACGAGAAACTTTTAATTGTACGGAACACGGTTTGAGAAATCGTTGTAGAGCGCTCTCATCCAGGAATTTTCGTTACGTCGAATCGGGATCGAGGTTATTTTCCTCGGCGAACGCCGACAGCTGGTTCGCGTGCATCATCATCTCCGCTTATAAAGTGTACAGGATGACTTCAAATATTTATCGAATCGATCGAGACGCTAATATTTATCGTTCCCTCCGTGCGTGTACATTAGGCTGGTCCTTATTTTTCGACCTCGGAACTTTTTCGTCTCGCCCTGTTCAGACTGGTTCCACTGGCATGAAAAAATATATAATTGTAACGTCATCGTTTCAAGAATGAAAACCCTGACTCATTTACATATCAACGGCCAGGCGAAACCCTTGAACCTAGAAAGCTGAAATTTTGCACAGAGGTTTCCTTTATGATGTATACAAGAAATAAGAAAGGACATTTCGAAATTCAAAAACGGATTGCAACGTTATATATATATATATAAATATAAATAATCTGCAACGATAAAGTTACTCCAGTATTATTGCGGACGAAGTCCGTGAGCGAAGGGATGACAATGTTTGACGCTCAACGAAGCATCGAAGGTAGGCACAGGAAGTGTGAGAGGTGAAAAGTTAGACCCCATACCGTCGCGTACGATGTATTCGCATAAATATTGAAATTTCCGCGGGTTATTCGACACACGACGACGTACTAGCTCTCTTCCCTCTTTTATTTTTACCGGTGGCGGCCTTCGCGATTCCATGTCCCTCACGAATCCAAGGTGAACGCGTCGCTCTCAGATTTTACGCTTGCCCGCACGCTTCTCCCATCCATTCCCGTGTTACGTTAGTCACTCGTGAACAACGACCGTCTTCCGGCAATATCCCGTCACGGTTTCGTAATTTCTCACGGCATTGTTCTTTCTTCCGTGTACGTGTGTACTAGGTCGAAATTCGACTGGAATTTAGAGCATGAACTCGACAATGCCCCATGTACTTCAAACTTTCCTCCGAAGTCGTTCAATTATTAACGAAAGCGATTACAATGTTGAATTAATTTTACGTGAATGAATTTTGCAATATTTTCTGGGATTATTGATTAGATATTAATTATTCTAATAAAAAAAAAAAAAAATAGAATATTCGAGCCTCCATTGAGCAGTTGGAATTTTAGATCGCGGGACAGCCTGTACGAACAATGACGTTTGTCCTTCCCAGAAAGGTGTTCCCCAGCGATTTTTCACCAGATTTCGGTGGCACGTAAATCAGTGAAAAGGTATTCGTCGGCTCGGGTCAGTTCCACCGATTACCAGTGTGTGCACACCTCGTCGAAGGCGAGCTAATTGCGTCGCAGTTAATTACGCCTCCTCTTCGTTACGTAGCGCGTTTATCGTGCACCAGCGACCCGCTCAAAGCAACGCCTTTCATCGACGTTGGTATTATTAACCCTGCTGATGGTTTCCCAGGGAAGGGAGGAAAAGCAACGTGGTCATTTGTTTCTCTTTTCTCTGCCCTATTAATCGGGCCGCTGCTCGCGTTTCAATGCCCCATCTCCCTTTCTCTCGCGCCGCGGGGTCTAATTTCGGACCGGACAATAGAATTCGCTCCTGCTTGCATGAAAGGGCGAGCAACGCCTCGGAGAATTCACGAGAATGCCGTTAAACCTTTCGCGTTCGAGCTCGTTTCGTAAACTTCGTCTATCGATCGCTTATCGGAAAAGAAGTACGAAAAGAAAGAGACAAAAAAAAGTATCGAACTACGTTCGACGCATAATCGAAGGGTAGTAAGGTTGGTATTACCCGATCTGAACCCTTGGTAAAAAGTATTTTATAGGAATATTAAAGCTATCGAGTCGATCAACTTGACCTGTGCATTTTAAACTCTTTTTTGGAATAACTCGATAACAATGCTTTTATCGCAAGCTTTGCGGACAAATATCGCGATGGGGTATCAAGTAGGTTGACAAATTGGTTTGCTACTCTTCAAAATTCAACAAAATGTAAACTAACAAGCGTATACGATATTAAAACAAATTTGTTTGGATAGTTGATTTAGCAATAGGATTATTATTCCTAGATAGCAAGAAAAGAGAACCCAAGACACGTATTAATCCTCGTCGAGTAAATTTTATTTTGTCTTCGTTATTTTCATACATCCATGAATGATCTGCGATCCGATCATGGCACACCGTTGGTGTATAGTAATTGAGAGCTGAGAGCTAGATGAAAACGACAAGACAGATGTTCGACGTATCGCGTGCGGAAGCTCGGATCCCTCGAGACTGTTTAAACGCTGCCCGAGCACGTCGTAAATTCAGGTTAATTAAATCGGCCGTGATCGAAAGTCGAACAGACTCGTGCGTCGTTTTAATTCGCGCGCGGTTCAACGATCGATTCGACGAACAAAGTCCAGATTCAGGTTCGAAGAGTGTATCTCCGCAATTTTATATAGAAACCTGCGAAAGTAACGAAGCAGCGATGCAAATCTCGAAAGGATTGTAACGCAAACCAACGCTTTTTGTTTCCGGTGAGTCAGAGTAGTCGAAATCTCTCCGATCCGAGTGATAAACAATAGACAACGTATCCAAGTACGATCGACGGTTTTAACGAGTAGCAGGAACTTCGCGATCAGTTTCCCTGAACAGACAGCCGAGGAGAGCCTTAATTTTTCTCCAGGAACATCCCCCAGAGCTCGTTTCGCAAAAAACTTATCGACGGGCTCGTTTGTTCCGCCTCGGGCTCTCATTTCCTTTCGAGGAGGGCTCGGTGTGCACAGGATCATGAGAAACCTCCAGCTAGACATTGGCAATCGATTGGTAATTATTGGTCGCGTCCGGTTCCATTGCACTCCTATCTTAACCGAGTTCTACCGCGAAATCGGTTAATGAAATCGCTCTGTACATACCGAGGAAACAATTTCGTCGATCGGTTTCGACTCGATCATGCGGAGATTCGATGCTACAGAAATGATCGACTTTACCTCGATACTCGAAGAACGATCGGTCTCGTGGAAAGTAACAATATCGATGCCCGCTTTTCTTTTTTTTTTTGGAATGCTTGAATATACAATTAATTGGAAAATTTGGACACAAATGTTTTTTGTACACCCGAACATTGCACTTACTCCTTAAATGTTTGTTTCGCAAATATGTTTACACGATGCACGCGACTTTCGAACGAAATCGACGACTTCCGAGGTAAACATATTACCCGGAACTGTAGACACTGACGGTAATCGTCGCGTACGGTAATCTATCAAACGTTAATCGAAGCTTAATCCCTTGACGTCAAATAACCGCAACTTTTCGCATAATTGCTGACAACAAGAAAACGACTCACTGATAATCGACGATAATAAGGAAGAAGCTCGCGTACGTTATTCATACGATCGATAGATAAGCGATTGTTTCGCAGAATACTTCGTTATTTCAAAAAGGGGAGCGCCTTTGTTACGGTGAACAAATTTTCGATTTTAATACAGAAGAACGTAACGCGCTGGACCACGTAGAAGCAGATATTAAAAAAGGCCCGAGCCGAAGATGAAAAGATTCTTGAATTGGTTAACTTTTAATCGACCAATTTCCACCCGCTACCCGGATTTTTCTATTTTTCAAAAAAGTGGAAGCTGGTAGAATTAATTGGCAGCGATTGCTTTAGTCGTAACCAACCGTGAAACTTAACGCAAAAGTTTGTTGCCCGATGTCCCATCTAGGTTAAGATAAACTCGTTTCCGTCCAAAGGGGATGGAAAAAATGTGGGAATCCAATAATTACGCAGAGGGTAATTTGAAGCTTCAGCTGGAGGATTTAAAGCCACGGGACGAACGAGGACAGTGATACCTGGCCAGGTGAATTTAAAGGTCTCCTGATTCTCGGTAATAGAGGATCGACTTTCCATCGGAGCCGAGCGAATCGAATGAATGATCAAAGGACGAGCTCGTTAGAAAAATGGTCGCATCCGGGTCCACGGTTGCCTTGTAATTCGATGATAAAAGGAATCGCGAGACAATGTTGCTTCTGGAGGATCGATTACTTGTACACGACCAATAGAGCAAAATTTGATTTGAACAATGAAATTCTTATTTATCCTTTACGCTGCTTAAAATTTCGTGTTAAATTCAACAGAAATATCGTGGTCCCAAACGATCCACAAATATTTTTGTGTTCGTTTAACATATGCTTATGTCAATCGATAACGCAAGCTCTTTCACGAGACTTTCGTCTGAATAAGAAGTTGATTCTTTCCAACATACTATATTGTGTATGTCTGGCCTCGAGAGCGCGCGACTGAAGGTGTTCAGGGGAGACCGGAAGTGGAAGATCAAAGACCTCCAGCGCGAGCAAACTTTGTAATAGATTTCATAACTCACCGATTGCCTTGTCCACGCGAGAAACGAGGCTTATCGTCGCGGATTCCATTGACCACCGTCATCTCCTTTCCTGCGTGTCGCGAGCGATTCTGTGGCCGCGATAAATATGTCGAGGACACCCGGCAAAGTCGACCGCTCTAGAAATTCTCAGCTACGCGAACGGCGTAGAAATAAAAAATGGACTCTTTCGATAGCTTTATATTTTTTTAAAAATTCTTCATCTAAACACACGCAGAAATAACGATAAAGTACTTGGAAAATGGGACGGTTATTTCAACCAAACGGAAACCCGAAACTCTAGACCGAGTTTGTTTTTCCAGGGAACACATCTTCCTCGGATAGACCCCTCTCTGTCTATCCAACGGTTGCAAAATGTTAGGCGTGAGATTACACATTGTAGCGCAATGTCGATACGATGTTCCGAGCAAGCACTGTGCGATATTCGTTTTGCACGTCATCGATTTATTTTCACTTTTCGCATGTCTGCGCGGGCGGATCTCGGTCGACGAGCGCGGAGGCGTTTTAAGGAATTTCAGAATTCTGTTCTCGGTCGATGTACGTCGACCTTCGGCGCGATGCCAGCTCCGAGATCCGAGGATTCGAGATGGTGAATGAAAGCCGTTACCGCTGATTGATTTTTTTGTTTTGTCGTTCGAGTCGCGTACGAAATTACTGGATCTTCTAGAAGGTTGATGTCTGGAAGGTATCGTTCTTTAGTCAGGGAACACTCGAAACAAAATTAACTTCATCATTCTGATCGGTAGGATTTTCTTACAATTATTAAAAGAAATCTTGTGGCCACACTGATTGCTAGAAAAATTTAGACTTCGCGCACACGCAAGAGTTGGAGAGATTGAAAATCAAGCGACACCCATTTCATCGTCTCGCAGCATTGTTCACCATATAACGGGGACATGAATTTCGGCTGTTCGAAATAAAAAGATTTTCGATCTTGAAACTGTAAAGAATAATCTGACCAGACGATTTCTTTTTCGGAATGTTTTTACGGAAGTTATTTGGTACGAAGGAGCGTATTAATTTCTGTAAGTGGGACCTTACACATGTATGTTGCAAGAAAAGTTACGTGTAAGTTGTCCGCAGAAAGAAACATTCGTCCCATGGTGGTTTAAAAGATAGAATTTCATCGCGGTATGTGTGTTATCGAAACACGCGTACACGTCGTGCCCGCCGATTTGTTTCCCATCCAGCGGTAAGTCTTCGCTGTCTGATCGTCGTACCACGTAATCCTGTTAAAAGCTTTAATATCATTACTTAACCTTGTCCGATCTGTTTACTCGGTACGCGCGGAATGTCACGCTCGTACAACTCGGAACTCGTACGGAGGATTCTAAAGTGTATATCCCTGTGTATATCCCGAGCAACCATAAGCGTTGCGTGCGTTACCGTCTGACAAGTGCGAACGGACGCCCAAGGAAGCCTTATCGAACCGAGTCGCGCGACTTTTATGAAAATTTCATTTTCTAGGAGCCTATGTTGACAGTTTGAGTCGAGGCGTGCGAAACTTTCTCGATGAAAGTTTAATATTAAACCTACTGGCATTTCGTTTATACCTATTTCTATCGGAATCATTCTTATACTTCACGTCTCCCACGTGTTAAATTCACCTCGAACGGCCGTAGATTATAAAACACTTTGTACAGTACAAATTTCCAGTTGTTCCGTCCCTTTGTTCCGACGACAGGGGGCGAGAAATAAAATTCACAAGCGTAATTGTCGATTCGACCACAAATTGCCAAGGGATTGGTTCTCTCTCTATTCATGTTTCACTGCTCGTCGATTTCCTATTCCGGATCGTTCGGATTCGATCTTCAAACGCATTCCACGGTTCCGTGGTTTCATCGAGTTTCATTTTATACGCGACAGCGAGGAAAACGATTCCAGAGGCGAGCCTGTTCTTCTTCCATTATTCGATAAATTTCCTCGACGCACGTGTTTGTATCGTAGCTCTTTCCTTTCGTCACAATAGCTAACGTGCTCGTTGTTCGAAATTGGCTAGTATCGGTACTGGGAATTAATTGCGATATTATTTGCCGAACGAGATCAGTTTTCGAGTGTTTACTCAGCTGGTAAGTCGAGTACTTTTAACGGTTAGGCCGAACGCACGCGGACCCAACCGATTTGAAGTTAGTGTTGCAAACCGTTTGCACTCTTTGTTTTACCTACTCCACTATCTTTGTTTTACCTAGATTCACGGTCGCGTGCAACTAGTTTCAGATTGGTTTAAAGTAGCGATGAGCAAAACCCTAGGCTTCGAATAAATCTGAAGTGTGCCGACATATTTCTCTCGTTTCCTCTTTTGAAAATTTTCTAAAGAAGGAAAAGAGACAAACACATCGGCAAACTTCAGATTTATTCGTAGCCTAGGGTTTTGCTCATCTCTGGTTTGAAACTGATCAGTTGCGCCCGTGTGCAATCGACCTAAAGGAATTCTACGATTGTTGTAATTTGTCGTTGCATGGACGAGATTAGTTCCCCGTTCCTGTTCATCCAAATGAAACAAACGAATTATAAAGATCGCTATACCACCAAAATCTACCATTCCGTAGCTTAATTCGGTCAAGAATCGTGCAGTACGAACCTCCACGGCGCTCATCGCTTCATTTAGTAATCACTCGAGCGGTTGGTGCGTTCTAATGTTGACGCGTGGGCGGCTCGATATCGCGAAACAGGCGTCTGCTAGTCGTCGCCGCGTAATTGCACCGCGAGGTTATGGTACGAGCGTCGGATCCCACCTACTGACCTATACACGTGTACGTCTGTTTGCACGTGTGTGTCTCGGGTTTATTTGCGTTTCATTGTAATCGGAGTTCATTCTCCTTTTACTCTCTCTTCCTCTGTCTGCCCCCTCCTGCTCCTCGATCTGACGCCTCTCGCGTGCCAATGAATGGACCACATGTACATGGATGCGTTTATAACGCGGGACCCTGTCGTCCTGGCGCGAATAATCGCTCCGAAATCGGAACGAAGTTGCTTCTTCGCGTGGGCGGCCCATTAATCGAGGGCCACCACCTTTTCGAGCGTTCTGTAACTGATACGAGTGATACGGATCGCGTGGTTCATTAAGGCTGTGGTGCTTTGAACCCTTCAAGGATATTGATACACGCGCGTATGCTTGCTTTTATATCTACATTAGCGTCAGTTACAATCACATACAATTACATAGTAACAGCTAATGGAATTAAAAAATATATTATATCGAAGCGAGGCAGTATATTTGAATGTGTATTATAAATTTGATGCAAGTTTATTCTGAACCGAGTATTTATTTATTTTTGAGATTGTTTGTCGCTCAGTGTTTAATATTATTTAAGACGCACGATTTTGGCAACCATTCTCGAGCAGCAACACAGTTCTGCAACACAGCATGTGATATTGCGAGCATCCTCTTCATTGCGGACAATTGTTACAAAACCGTTCATGGACTAAGGATTGTTTACCACTTTATCTCAGTAACTTCGTACGTACCTGAAATCCGACTTGGCGCTGAGGCGGCTATTACGGGAGCGGCACTGGTTCTAAGTACACCCAGCGGTTCGCCTTCTGCCCATACGCGACGCATGTGTGTCGCGGGGTGCAAATTCACTCTTCAACCGGTCATTTATAGCCGGCAGTCGTTCTATTTTAATCGAACGTAGATTCTGTTTGGACTCGGGCCCGAGTGTGACGGCCCTTAAAAGTGTCAAGCGTTGCGATAAGATTAAGCGTGTTTACGAGCGCAGTCTTGAACCTTGCACCGGCGGCGCGCTTATTATCCGCTTCTTTTTCCCCGCGTGGAACATAGCCACCCGCCCCCGCGTCGCGACCATTTACACGGGATAATACGCGAGGGAGTTCGCGACCTTTTCCCGTCGGCCTCGTCGCAGCTGAAAGGGGCTTCCCCGCGTGTTTGTTTACCCTCTCGACATTCGCGCTCGTTTCGAATCACGAACTAAACGTCCGATTCTGATTGGTTACCGTCGATTGCACGGCATCGTGTCTGAACGCGTTACGAAATCAAATCTCGGATCAGAGTTGCTGGTTTATTTAATAATGAACGTAATAAAAATCAATCCGGAGTTGAGGGACACTGCGTTTCTCAAAAGGGAAAGTTTCATTTTTACTGGCTTCGTAGTTGGGCCTCTGACAGTATTTGGCTTCAAAGAGGGCAGTGTGAAAAACATGTGGCAGACCCAAGCCGTATTTTTCGTCTACGTCGTAGACTCTACGCCGGCTTTCCTATGCGCTTTGGAAAAAGCTCTCGCTCTTAGTTCGAATCTTGTAGCGAAAAGACGTCCTTCCGTGTCCTAACAATAAAGGATTTGATATAACGTATTTAAAGACTGCGAATTTCTTCTTTTACGAGTCCCATAATCCAATAAGAGTCTTAAACTGTATTACACTCCTTAACCCTTTCAACCCTAGTGGTACGCTCTATGCTTTTCAAATTGGGGAGTTAGCTGAAATATGGCGAAACCTAACCCTGACGTTATTTCGTGACTCTGATTAGAAGGTCTCTAGAGGAAAGGCGACTCGACGCGATCCTTGAACTTGCACGTCGAACAATTGTTTCGGCCTCGCGGGTCAGCTATGGACGCGTAGCGCATTACGATTATCATTCTTTTATATGCGTGACAGTGAGCGAGTTTGCATTTAAAGCGGAGCATATTCGAGAACTTTTTTTTCGGAGGAACACGAAATTTTCTGGTTCCTAGTCTGGTTTACAATTTTTGTATTTAAAAATGTCCGCTGTGACCACTCCATCTCGGAGCTGAATCGACAACCTTTTTGAATAATATATTGAGTTATCTGAGTGGTATCGAGAGGTTTTTTTTTTAAGCCTAGTTTTTTTTTTTAATGGTTTCAGGTTCCGCGTCCGTTGAACAGAGAAATGGAAACGGTAGCGCCAAGAACCATAAGACCAACAACAACGGGGTCGAGGTGAACAGAAACGAGGAAGAAAATGGCACAGGCGACGCCAAGGGTCAAGCCAAGAAGAAACCGAGCGCACCTGGAAGCGGACCTCTGTTGCAACAAGCGTAAGTTTCAGCTGGCAATGTTCGCCTAGGCTATAATCGTACCTATAAACGTTGTCCATTTAAATCGACGCACTTAACATTAAAGAAAATACGAAAAAACGACGATTATAGAATGTAAAAAGTAAAATACCCTTCATTCCTTTGTGTATTTTCTAATTATAATATACTTCAGTCGTTGGTTCGATCCGCGTTGCATAATACGTTATTCGCAACCACCATGCCGCTACTCTGCGAATAGACCTGCCAAATGAATAATAGTGCCACTTTAAAATAACTCCGTAAAAATAAGACGCTTCGAATTACTCGTTTGAACGTTTCTTAAACATATTTCTAAGAAAGTATACATTCTTTTTTTTTTCACCCCTCGTGTTCAAATTCGTGTAAAACAAACTTATCGTTTTTCGTTTTCTTTTTGTTACAGAGAGATATCCACCAGTCAGCTCGACTTCTTCAAGATGCTCGACGAGAAGATCGAGAATGTAAGTTTTGCTTCTTCCATGACGTCAAACCCTTTCGACTTCGTCTATACATCCGGGTACATTTTTAAAACAGTATCGATACTTGCTCGCTTTATTATTATGCTGTTGCGTATGAAATGTCGTTTCTCTAGGGTTTTTCATTTCTCTAGGGTTTTTCATTTCGTTCAATTCTATCGTTAATTGTTTGTAATCGTACTAAAGAAAGTATATCAAAAGTGTAACGACATTTCATATATGCGCCAACCTAAAAATTGGAACGAAACAACAAATATCCCTCCGTGTTTGTAACCCTTTTCGACGTATACAAAGGCCATCGAAACCGACAAGATCGACGTATAGTTAACGATTACCTCGGATTTGTCTTCGCGCCAGGCGCGTTATCGTTTCCCTATACGATTCGCAACGTGACAAAGCTTTTATCCCGGTTATGGAACGATCGGGATCAGCCTCGAATTACGCGGTATGTATTCTGTTGCATCGACAAAATGCATTGGAATCAGGCCATGTAAAATAGACGTCCCCTTAAGGCTTCGCCGACCTTGCGCCGCAATAACAATATTAATCCGTATGGCGGTCGGTCGGTTGGTCATTCGATCGACCGGCTGCAACTTTTATCGACTGCGGGTTGTAAATCCTGTCGGTGGATTGCGTCGGTTGAACCTCGTTCAGTGGCCTTGTATCGCAAGGAAATCGTACGGTTGGATTTATACCTCGTAGGAAAAATTGTAGAAATTAGAGGAATTTTATGGAATAGGCGTAGTATGTATGTGGAACTAGTTCGAACCAAGTGTGGACTTTTCTTACGCAAAGTGCTCGAAAAATGCATTATACTTATTCTATACTTTTGCTACATCCCATCTACGTATATCCAGCACTTGTTTCTCGGGAGATGTAAGTCCGACCGTGCGACAGTATGCATCAGATCTTTGACCAAAAGAACCGAAATATAGTTCCCTCGTTTTGAAAATGTACCCAGAGGTAGCCATCCACCATCCTAATCGATATGTACTAAACGTTATCTATGTAATGGTATTGCAGGGTCCAGATTATGACGAGAGTCTCGATATGACGGCCAGAGCTGAGCGAGTTTCCAGCCTCCTTCGTCAATGGGAACTGGCTAGCGTGACCTGGTCCAGCATGACAGAGTTAAGCAATGCATCTCCTTCCTCGAGAAACCGTTTCTCCATATCAAACGCGTCGCGGCAGAGTCTAAGCCCGAAAGATAGAGAAGGGATGAGGAACATAATCGGCGGTAGACCGGAGAGCGCTCCTATATACATGAGAAACGCGAACCGAGTGGACGGTCTCCAGGAGACTCATCACTGCCCCTCGCCCAACATGCCCAGACACGTGTTGGAGTCGATCACTCAGAGTCCAACGCAGAGCCTGAAGAACGTAACACCGCCAGGCTCGTCCCCTACCAGTTTGCGCTATCAAGACAGCTACAAGGAATGCAACGCCAATCAGCCGTCCACGAAGACCATGAAGGTGCACTACGGTGGACAGAATCCCGTGAACGGTGAATACGTGGCCCAACAGGCACTCTATCGCGAACAGTATTTGCAGCAAACCGGTATCATCTCGGTCCAATCGCAATATTCGGCCGGTTCTCCAGGTGGAAACGTTCTCAGGAACAGTCCGTACGTGCAGCAATACCAGCTCACTAGCCCTCAGCATTTCTCGACACCGAGGAAGCGAGGCTTCAACGCTGCGCAAATGACGTGACCGGTATGGCCATACACCACCACCAGATAAGACTGAAAAGACACCTCCGCGAGTCGTGAAGAGAAAGAGGAATGGCGAACGAGCTGGACTCGACGATGGATCGTTTGATCTTCCCCTCGTCGAGGCGATCTTCAGAGAAAAGAAAGGAGAGAGAGAGCCCCAAGAGGCGGCTGGAGACTGACCAACAGACGGAGAAAGATAACGAATGTTTCTCTGTATGTTCCTAAAGATTCCGTACATTTTCGTTTGCGATCACCTACCAGGCGAACACGAGAAACAAAGACGCACCGCTGATCGCTGTGTACTGGACGCGGTGCCGGATTTACACACGTACGAAGCTTCTGTGACGATACAGAGGCTGTCATCTTTAAAAATAAACCACGTGCGTCGCTTGGACGACGACTGAAGTACTATATTTCTGGATTCACGCGTATGGTTATTTCTCAGATAGCGCGCAGGCCAATCAAATATTTCTCGTGGAATATAGAAAGCGTCAACTATCAATCGGTTAGAAAAATTTCGATGAGGAAAGCAACGAAATATACCAGTATAATGATGAATAAATGAACGGATTTGTATGTATCATCGATGTAATATATATCATTTATTTCTTAAGCGGTCTTATTAACAAAATTTAGATCCATAAATTTAATGCTATATTTCTTACAAATATTAAACATATGTACAAGATATACGTGGTAATGAAATGTATAATATGTGCACAATAATATACAAATAGAACATACTACACTATTAATTTAATTCTGAAATCGCGGTTCGACGATGCTGCGGACTAAAGTGATTGTATCTAAAAGTAATAGTTTTACGCGTGAACTGCACAAAAATTGCAGAAGTACTTACACGTTACAATTTCCCGAACAAGAAGAGGGAAATATTATTTCGAAAAACTGTTTAGATTCTGTGAAATATAGTAGTACTTCAGTCACTTTACGGATGACACACGTATTCCCTTTTTTTTTTCTCTAAAAAAAATTGCAGCCTTTGCATCGTTACAGGCGCTACAGGCCTATGCCGCATTCAGTACATTACACGGATCAGTAAAACACACACACACACACACACGCACACACACACACACACACAGTAGCACATTATATTTTTGCAAAAATGAGAAATGATTTTTGACCAAAATGGAAATGATATTTAAAACGTAAAGAACATTTACAAATTCGATCTCATATCTCAACGTCATCGTCAATATCATTCGAATACGTATTTATTAAATTGATAATTCATCGATGATAATACTTAATTATACTAAGTTTTCACGTAATGAAACTTATTCCTAGACAAAACGTCCTTTTTGCCTATAGGATAATGTGCCACTGCACATAGACTCACATATATAGACACATATTGGTGATGGCCTAAAGATTCGTCGCTCCTGACGCAACAGTGTCATCCTTCTACGTAAATTCTTCTAAAGTCTACCAGAATTCTTCGCTATCAGTGCCAAAATGCTACGTAAGCAATTTAAAGTGTTGCGGTAAAGGGAGACATTGTCCGTTGAACCAATACTGTTCTTTGTAATTCGTGTAAATGGAAACTTTTTCGATGTGTATATGATATACATATATATATACTTTTTTTTGTTCCGTTCATTCTTGTACAATACGAGGCACGAAACTTGTCCCGACGTCATAAAAACATCAACGCTGTCAGCTGAGGAACAAAATCCACGTGAAGCGTAAACTAAATCCGCGGTAGACTTATGCTCGAACGTTTCACGATTTCCGTATGTAATGAAACGTACGCCAATCATTTTTCCATGTAGAAACTCTGAATTATAAATCAGTTTCTCAACTAACTGCGTAGGAGTTCTCACAAATTCAGGAAAAGTTTTGGGCTTCCTATTGCATCTCGGTTCTCTTTTTCTAATCGGGTAGCGTCCCTGCGTACCACCCCATTGGTAAATGTATATTTCTATAAGGGAAAAATGTAAGAAAAACAAAAAATATCACTTGGAACCACGAACGAACACAGATTTCGCTGTAGCGTTTTGTATAATTGTATTAGCGAGATATATTCCAAGATATATATATATATACTTCGCATACACGTGTTTATACATTTATGTATGCATCGAAAGAACAACAACAAAACGAACAGAAAATAGACATCTGATGTGTAGGAATCTTTTACTTATGCCGTGTATAGATTCGCTGTATATGTACTGTATGGATTATACATTTAACTTAACGTGATGACTGTATATTTATATGTTGACCATGTTCAAATGTTAACGATATATAATAGTTGATAATGATGAGAGTTTTATATTTCATGTTACGAGTACGCTCTATATTGTGGAATACACTTTAATCGAATTCGCCTGCATCACGCTGTCGAACTGTGACTACTATATTTCGTTCCATTGAACAACTCTTTTTTTTTTGTACAAATAAATTCATAATTTCTCCCCAATGAAAAATATTTGTACTCCATTACCCAGGTGTATATTTTAAAGGAACGTTGCTGTATCGCGTAAACCGTTGCGTATTGTTTTGTCCTTGAATAGTTCTTACTTTTACTGCTAGATGGCGCCATTAGCAGTGTCATTTACCGACATGATGGTAATGTATCGACAGGTCGGTAAAAAAAATACTGTAAATAACGCCATCTACTAGTAAAAAGAGGAACTATTTTACGACAAACTTGAGCGTTTTCCCGATAGAGGCGCTGACCAAACTCCGAAAATTAGTTCGGTCTTTTCAACGCTAGATGGCAACGACAATGACAGTTGGTGGCGTCATCGGTGGGAAAACGCCCAAGTTATTAGTGAAAATAGTTCCAAACGTTTCTATGAGATGGCGCTTCTACATTTTAATAAATTATTGCATAATTAATGCAAAATTCCTACGATTCTTTGCTTTATAGCACTAAGATATATTAGTCAATATGTCAAATCTATCATTTTCATGAATGGTTATAATGTTTAGTGAAGCAATAATTTAGAAATGCAACGCAGGTACTTATAGGTTATAGCGACACTTACAAGAAATGACATGTGAAAGAGGTTTACAATATATTTATTTACAGATTTTCGTATACATTAATACTTTTATAACCACTACGGTTTGTCATCTCTCTAATCGTACTGTTTTTATACAAGGTCGACCGTATCGGCGTTTGGCTTCTTCCAGAAAAGCATTCTCCATTTGTCTTACAATTTCATTAAAAAACAAATTCGACAAATGTGAGTGGATAATTGACTTGAATTCAAATGATAATGAAAAATCAATCACACTCGTTTGTGCGTTATTTTTTAATCCTGAACTGAAGAGCCATAACGTATTCAAATGACTGAATAATTTTCCGTCCGTGCATTCGGCCTTTACCATATGTGGCCGTACCTTTGTTACTTTGGACGTGTAATTTTCGTTTATAGGTGGAAATCCTATTACTAAATTGGCTCTGAGAAAATCGTCGTTTTCCGATATAATATCGGATTTGTTACAAAACGGAACAAAATTTTTGTAATTTTTTACATCCGCTACAACGTCGTATATTTGTTCCATCGAAAACCTGTGTATATCATTTATAATATAATATTGTCTATAAATCTTTTCTCCATTTGGAATAAGACATCTAATTTTTAAATTTATAGCTCACCCTATTAATTTACGACCTTCATATTCTTTCATTTTCGAAGTTTGAGCCATGTACATTCTTCCTATATAGTGTTTGTTAAAATTGTTTTTATTGTGTAATATAACATTTTCAAATAATAATACGTGCCTGAAAATAGTATAGATTCGTTCGATTTTAAAATCAATTTAATAAGTATCTAACATTTCTGAAAGTAAAATTACTGCCATCGATTTTATTATGAAAACTTACCTTTATATTACATTGGGTTTACATACTATTGATTTGATGAATAAAGGCAAGTTTCGATATTTCGCAATGATACTTAATAATCGGTATAAATAATAACAAAATATAGAAAAAGGAAAAGTAATGCCTACTGTTCACATTAGTTGAAGCACAGTATTTATCATATCCAGAAATGCTTACATCGTTAAAGAATAAACGTGTGTAAACTAGGTTATACCTATTGCATTCATGATTTTCACGTTATTAAGTTGTTTGCTATTAGGATCATGTATGTATATGCAATCTAAGTCACGCATTATATTTCGTATCAATAGCGCACATATAAATTGATTTTATTTTTAAAAACATGATGTACAAATGACAGAAAACATAACCTACAGAAATACTAGAATTTGTAGCGAAATCACGTAAACATGATGAAATAACTTGTTGAATTATACATTACCTAAACATGATGAAGTAACTTGTTCAATTCACTACTGCGTAATATTATTAAAATTTACATAAATAAACTATATTCTTTTATATGAATTCAGGAACTTTGAAAATTATAAACTTTGGCAAATACGCTTAATTGTTTTAGAATTAATCGTAAGTATTCTATTTCTATAGAATTGGTGTTCAATATCCATCCTTGAACGCACAAAAGTAATCTTATAAAATCGTATAAACCACAAACACGTGCATATGAACTAGGAATACTTGTATGCTGCAAGTCTGTTTAAAAATAATTTGATAATTGTATAGCTAAATGTGTAACTGTAATATATAATAACACAGAACATTTATTATGCGTAACGAAACGAATATTTATTTGTAAAAAATTCGCTATTAATGACTTATCGTTGGCTTCACAAATTTTTTTAAATATGCGTGTTATGCATTCTACCCCAAAAAAATAGTGAGCTTTATGGCGTTCACGAATAATCACTTTAAATAATATTCGCGCGTTTATCGATGTCGAAACAAATGAAAATGATTTCGTATGATTTCGTATTCGCACGCAATTTCTATGTAAGGAACCAGAGACAAGGTTGGTACTTAGAGAAGTAACCAGAGATTTTGTAGCCCGATGCTAAAATTTATGATTGAACTTTTCCCTAAATCTCGTACAATGTTAGAAAACGTATTTTCTCAATTTGATATTGTAGAAAGATAATTATTTGTATTTATAAATACAGAGTAGACAAATTTACCCTCTTCCATTTGCAATTCTTGGTTGCGATATTAACTGAAAATCGGGGGTCTGTTTGTCTCGCATTACACACCCCTTACGCCACTGTGGTACACCCTCACGTGCAAAAATTACATAACATAGGTACCGCAAACGCCTTCATTGCAATTCTCTGAAAAAAATGGCTGGTATCGGTCCGCAAGCTTGCAGAAATGCATTTCGACAGGTAAGCACTCGTTAAATCGTATTGCTAGATGATAACAAAATTTTTCTCGCTACAGTATACGCTTCCATTATTGCGTCGTATTGCACAAAAAGTCAATAACAAAACATAACTTACTGCATTTCGTTACTAATGTCAGATCGATTGTTTTTTTTCCATTCATGTATATTGACATTTACCCTCGAATGCAGTCAACAACGTCATATGCTCTAGTTAAGGAATAATGTTAAAATTTGCGTGCGAAACGATATTTATTCGTTTGGATGTACGATAGTGTAAGCGTAATAAACATAACCAATTATAATTATATAATTGTAGTTTCTCGTTTTACTCTCATCATTTTAATCTCTATGTGTTTAATTGTAAATTTAGATTAGAGGTTTGCATACCTCTGGAAGTCAAAATGCCGAAGCCAGACTGAAAACTTTCTCTGTGTATCGTTGGAATCCAGACAAACCAGATGAGAAACCATATATGCAAGACTATAAGGTAGACTTAAACACGTAAGTTCAACAATAATATTTTTTTGTAAGTTTTGTATCATTTCTTTTGTATATGTACAATTGGAAAACATATAATTTTAGTTGTGGCCCGATGGTTTTGGATGCACTGATTAAAATTAAGAATGAGATTGATCCAACTTTAACTTTCCGTCGCTCCTGCCGTGAAGGCATTTGTGGTTCTTGTGCTATGAATATTGGCGGCACAAACACATTAGCATGTATTAGGTAATTGATTTCCTATTGGTTAAATTATAATGGTAATGAAATTCAAGGTATAAATAATATTTTTCATTGTTTCAGTAAAATCGATGCTAACTTAAGTTCATCTAGCAAAATCTATCCTTTACCACATATGTACATAGTAAAAGACTTGGTCCCAGATCTCAATAACTTCTACACCCAATATAAAAGTATACAGCCATGGTTGCAACGCGGTGACGGAAAGAAAGCTGGATCCACGCAATATTTGCAAAGCGTTGAAGACCGAAAAAAATTGGTAATTTTGATAAAACATTATAACTTAAACTTTTTTAGACATAATTTACATTCTTCTGTAATACAGGATGGTCTCTACGAATGCATCTTATGCGCGTGCTGTAGTACCTCTTGTCCATCATATTGGTGGAATGGCGATAAGTACTTAGGACCTGCCGTACTTATGCAGGCTTACAGGTGGATAATTGATTCGCGCGACAATCTAGCAGCGGAACGTCTCCAAAAATTGAAAGATCCATTTTCAGTGTATCGTTGTCATACTATTATGAACTGCACTCGTACTTGTCCTAAGGTAAATCTTTGAATAATAATTTACTAATCGTAATCTTAGTTTAAAACTAATATCTTTTTTTAAATAGGGTTTGAACCCTGGAAAAGCGATTGCAGAAATAAAGAAACTGTTAGCTAATATTAGCGAGAAACAAAAGCCGGGTATTGATATTGCTGCATAAGTAAGTAGAAGAAGCAAATCAGATTAGTCAACCATGTGTATTTTTTATTTACCGTGGTTACAAATAAACATACATTTTGTCAAATAAAAGTGCGTAATGATCCACTTGGAGTATTTGGTAAAACAGCGTACATTATGCTGAATCCAACAAAGTTTTGTATGTAATAAATGCTATATATTTCAATTATATTTAACGTCTTTGTCTGTAAATAAAACTCGATATCCTAATAAAATAGATAGGTATTTATATTTATATTGGAACTATTTATTTTATGTACATTCAACACGAAAATAAAGCATGATATATTAAAACCCGTTTAATGGATACAATCATCTTTCAGGTATATATTTTTCTTATTTCTTATGCTCGGACTAAAATGTGTTAGTTAATCTGATATTCACTCAATAGAATTAATCTTTAGCATCATCAAAAATATATATGTATACTATGCTGTTACTAACTCGTGCATTATATGTAGTTGGTAAAATCGTCGGACATAATGTGATTATTAGATATGTCAGAGAATTAGTAGTAGTACTTAAATGTTTTTCAAAATTTAATATTTGCTCATAGATTGCAAAAAACATGCATGATATGCATAATTGAAAACTATCAACAAATTGTTTATAACTTTTGAAGATTATGTATGCCACGATATCTAGGGTTCCGCAGCCATTCTGCTTCTCGCTGTTTCCCTTGATCGATTGTGTACTTCCGCCGTTCGCAAAGTTATACCAAATATATCTTCGTGATAACGATTTTCATCCTAAAATGATAAGTTACATCGATATTTTAAATCATGTAATCGTTTTCGGTTCATTAAATGTACGACTTACGCGTAGCGATAACATATACACTTCGACTTGCTTATCCGTCATTTCACCGTGGGTCTGTATGATATGTTTCAAAGTTTGATAAACATCCTCCGCCATGGTACAGTCACCGCAAACGTAAAAATGCCCTTGTTCGTGCACCAACATATCGTAAATTTGTGGGGCCTCCGCTTGAATTAAATCTTGTACGTACGTCTGTCGTAAAAATATTTATTTTAAAGTTATGCAAGTAACTTCGTTACGTTTCAAATGCTATACCTTCTTTAATCCAGGCTCTCGCGAAAGGGCCAGGAAGACTTTATCTAGAACTCCGGCTTTTATCATTTCTTTCTTTTCCTGTCTATATAAGTCTAAGTTTCTCTGGCGGCAACCAAAGAATAGCCAAACTTTTCCATATCCAAGATCTATAAATTTCGGAATATGTTATTATTGTTTTGTCTAATACAGTTGGAAAAGAACCACCTCGCAATGATATTGGTAATAAAATGCGATACCTGGGCAGCGCTTCATTTCTGCGAGTCGGTGATGCCAAAAACCACGGAAAGGAGCAATTCCAGTACCTGGACCAACCAGTATCATAGGCGCTTTCGATGAAGTCGGCATATAAAAATTAGGCGCACTAAATATAAAAAATTAATATAAAGTCCTGTGCATAATGTACTATCAATAGCTAATATACATGTACGAACATACCTACGTACGAAGACATAGAGCGGTTCGCCATCCGATATCTCACAAAGGTAATTAGAACAAACTCCATAATGGTTTAATCCAGAACCACCTAGTTTTTATTTTGGAAATGATTAGTTACCGATCAAGGTATATTTTAAAAATATGTGTAAAATTATGTACCTTGTGTTTTATATTGTACGACCGCGACAGTAAGATGTATCTGTCCTTGGTGCACATCAGGGGAGGAAGAGATACTATAAAATCTTGGTTGCAAAGGAGTCAAGTGGAGTAGTAATAATGGCGCAAGAGGTTTCACGGATGGAAATTCATCAAGTACTTCCACCAAATTAGGAAACTTCCAATGTCTCCAATCTTCGTAAGCTGCTGGATCCTGCAATGAAAGAACACATTCTTTAAAGTTCTTATAATCTTAAAAATCAGATATGTTTCTCGCTGATTAGTAGTGAGGTATTTACGGAAGCTAGAAGATTCAGTTGAACTTGTTCTTTCGAGTTGGTAGCTATAGACGCGAAGTATCTGAGGAGATTCGGCGTTGGCGGCGTTGTGATATCCAAAAATCTGGTTAATAACATTCTCAAGGAATTGGGTAAATATCTATCGTGCGCTATCCATGTTTTTACGATACCTGTATTAAAATGACAAGAAAAAAAGAAAAATTAAAATCACTAAGGAACTACAATTTAATATTTTGAATAACATTTACGCGAACCATTAGGAGTATGAGATTGTTTCTGCATTTGCAATTCAATTGGTAAATCCGGGTCATAAGGAGTTTGTACTCGTTTCAATATTCCTTCTACCAATTCTGGCCTATTGCATGCAAAAACCCCCAAGTGATCACCAGGTTTGTATGCTATCTCCATGCTTGCAATATCATCTAGCTCCAAAAGTAACGTAGTTCCGCTATAAGAAGGAGTAATGTAAATTGAACGCTTATCGCAGTATCGTGTAATTATGAAATAAATGCGTATCACCACCTCGAAGAGTCGCCGCTTAAATTCGTCTTTCGGAACATATGACAGGTAGTTACGTTTCTATTATGGCATTTGCTCAATGCTGAAAAGATACAATTACGAGGATCAATTTAAATTTCGACATTGATGTTTGTAACGGTAAAAACAGTAAGTATACCTTTTGCAATCGGTTGGGCTTCAGCTTCTACGAAGCGTACAGTTGCCGCTGACAGTGCCTCTGATCCTAAAGACAAAGCGACCTCGAGCAAAGTATCGTCATCGTCTAAGCAAAAGGTTTCGCATGCAACCTGCAACATTTACAAGAAATGTGAAGAATCCTATTCGTGTGACTGATACGAATAGCAAGATGTACGAACAGCGAATGTATCCGCTGCCCATTTTCGGAAAGTTTGTTCCTGTCCACACATTTCATCCCCTTGCGCTAGTCGCAACAAACGTTCTCCACCTAGTTCCCCTAACAAGTTGTCCACGTAGCGACCGAATGCACAAAAATTCGGATACGCCGATGATCCCAATGCGAAAACAGCAAATCTAAGGAATATATCGTTGATACATGGTTTACGTAGACGGGGTGAGATCGGGCACAGTAAATTTAATTACGACTACAAATGAAATTTTGACTCGAATTTCAAGTAGTATGCACCTGACATTGCTCAGGGGTCCAAAAGTATCTTCCGTTTGGGAATCGGTAGTAGATCCGCGAAGGGAATCCAATCTGTCCAATTTCTTACAATTATTTACTTCCGTCTGACTGTTTGCTTTAATGAAGGATTTCGAAGTCGCCAAACTACAAATACAGCACAAATAATTATGAAATAAAATTCAACGAATCGGGAGAGATTAATACGATCATCACACCTGATCTTGTTGCCACTATTGATGTACGTTTCATTCATCTTCATTGCATACAAGTTTTGAGCAAAAGCCTGGAAAGCGAGAAATGCGTATATACCGTACTGTACTGTATAATAAGGATTTAAGCGTCGTATTATTATATACAAAAAATTGGTTACTTCGCCGTTCTCGGGAGGGTCACCGTTCCCAAAAGTAGACGTTATAACCAGCAACAAAGCTTCGTGTTCGATGTTGCTGATGTCATAGTCCGACATCGAAAGAACCTAAAATCGATAGCTTTCAAGTATTTTTCAGACTTCCATAAAGTTTAATTAGTTATTAAATACCTGGGAATGGAACGCGTGTCCCAGCAGTTCACCAAGCTTTTCAGCGTACATCTGAGACGTCCCGGTTTCCGTAGCGAACAGCACTGTGGCTTTTATCCTTCGTGACAGAGCTCTTCCGAACAACTTTGACGTAAATTTTACAGCTCTGAAATTTTCAGCAATTTCTTTAGAGACTTTTCAGAGTACAAAAATGAATTCAAACATTTCGTTACCTTGCAATTTGTTTGAAATGGAATTTACGTCTCGGTTTCTTGGATGTTGCCTTTTTATCCCGACCTTTTTTCCAAACGTGCGTCTTCCAAGCAGGATCCTGCGTAGTAACAATATTAACAGCGATTGAAGCTATTCAGAATTAAAATTCTGATCGTGATCCTTTTTTTTTTTTAGTAAAGACCTGAGCATCGTAAGATGGTTTCAAATGATAGAGAGCCATCTCCTGATGAAACACGGGCGTGGCTGATCCCGATATCGGCGGGACGATCCATAGCCAATCGGCTGGGCAACCGTTTCTCAATCGCATCTCGTTTTCATAGTGTTTCATGAAGGATTCCGAGGCAGTGTGATGATCCACAATTGTCACGTTTTTCATCTAAAAAGTGACCTCGATTTATTACTACTTTCCATAGCGAATCTTGGACGAGGAGTGATATGTATACTTGGAAACTGTGCAGCACGGCAACGTTAGCTTCTATCATAGCTTTATCTTTCCACAACGAAGTGGACGTCCTCGTGTCCAGTCCCATGTGAGTCGCTATTGGCTGTAAACAATGTTTCTTTCAGCATGTTTGAGTGAAACGAGAAAAAAGATAGCGTAACTCCGCGTAGCCAAACCTCCAGCAAATTGTATCGCTGAACATCGCAGAGATCTCTTGCTCCAATTTCAGTGCTCATGTACCATCCGTTGAACGGTGCCGCTGTGAACTCCAAACCTCCGCAATCGAACACCATCCCCGACACAGCGGGAACAGCAAACCATTTCAACTCCAACTTTTCGAACCATTCGTATCTGTTGAGAACGAACAAAGGTACGGGCTATGCTCGCTAGATTATTTATAACACGTTAATAACAGCAAGATTTACGTGGGATGACTAAGAGGTACTTCGAGGACAAGTTCACTCGGAATGTCGAAATAATCAGGATCGTGACCGTTCGCTGATAGTACCAATGGCAGTATATCGAAACGAGTACGCGCACCTTTCCAGCCAAGTTTTATGCAAAGCTGTAACAATAATACGCAAGACGTACACCAATCGATTCTGACGTTGAAATAGTTAAGAACAAGCAGCAACTTTAATTAGGTACAGCAACATTCTTCACCTCGGTGAATTCAACGTTAACGGGGTCCCCGATGACCGTACCATCAGGATTCTTGTAACCGGCGTAACTTATCAATTGTTGATTCCATACTCTGTAATCGTGTTTTCCATCCGTGCGTTGCGGAAATATCGTTATCGCTGATCTGGAAATTCAACGAATGTGTAATAATACTTAGGAATAGATTATGACTAATTATAACATTCCTGCGCGTACCTAATGTTGCCTTTGTTAGTGCTGTATTTAATGTGGTTACATAAAGCTTCGAACATACCGCTGGTTGTGGTCACGTAACGACAGTCAAATACCTACAAGTACATTTATAAACATTAAAGGAAAAACTTTGTGGGGTAATTTCTTCAAGGAAAGTAGGGATTCCCCGACTTTTATCACGACGACTCATGATATTAGCGGGATTAGTAATCGACTGATGTAGCGAGAAGTACGCCTGAAAATAATCTTTTCCTTTCGTGTAAATTAAGGAAAGTATATCGCAAGTTGAAGCATTCGGGTGAAATACGTTGTTACTAATCCACTTGCGTGGATCGATGAGAAAGCGACATCCTGTACGCCTACGCAGGAGCTTTCGTTGGTTACCTACTTGCAATTTAGACCATTGAATGCGACCGATGCACCTCGCGGCGTTACGCCATGCCAATTTCGCTCCAAAAACCAATTCCGTTTCGGTCAGCTGATAGGTGCCTGTAACGAGGACTTCCTTTTGAACGCAATCCCATCGAGAACGGTGAGCGTCGCTGTTCAATCTACGACACAGAGCAATACTTGTTACATTACGTACGAATTAAACTCTGTTTTTTTATTTCGATTTTTTTTTTTATTTAGAGGGACTCTCGTTAATTTTATTATAGCAGCATTCATTCATTTCTCGTTCAGTTCAGTGCATCCGAACGTCTTGGATGCAATGTGCGTTCCTGAATGTGTTTCGATCGGTACCTTCTGATGGAGGAAAAGTACTGCTCGAGGAACTCCTTTGCTTGAACGAAAATCTCTTCCTTGGAACGGCACTCGGTTCCGTGAGTTGGTAGTTGCATGATGCTACCGAGGCACACTTGGCCCGAGCACAGCGTTCTCTGAAAGAACATGCAGACATTTCCCTGATACGCTTAGCGTTAATCACATTTTTTACTATTGTCTCGTTGCTGTTAAAACCGCGAGGGAATTCGGAGTACCGAGCTTTCAGCCTTAATCGCGCGAGGATTAAGTTCTGCTTAAGTTCTACATACTCTTGCTATGGATCACTAACCGCTAATTGGGCCGCATTTTTTACACGACCATCACTGCAACCTGCGATTCGTATTCTTATATTTACTTCTTATCGTCAAGTACGGGAGGCGTGGATACTACATTAATATCGATCGATGTTACTATAATATCTGAATACTATCGAGAAGCTTTACTTTGAGTTTTAAAAACTTTTATAGCGGTCCATCAATTTTTCTACTGGCTAACCGACAGCGATGTCTATATGCTTTCAGAGATAACATCTCCGGGATGATCGAACGTTTTCGATGAAAGTCTCGATACGGGTCGTGCTTTTACAGCTCTGGAAAATCATAATAAAGCCATAAACTCTAATTTTACTAAAAGATCGTGCACGCGACAGTTAAACAAAACGATACTATAATACCGTGCAATTAGCGAAAAAGAGCGCATCATCCTCATCCGCGCAACTAGTGGGACACGGAAACGCACATTCGCTCTTCGATGATTATTGACTTGGTCCAGTCATAAATTTTCTAACACTCGCAGTTTCCTTCGAACGCACAGTTTGTGTAGACCTTCGCGAAAGACAATTGAGATGAACAGATTCCAATGATTCGCAAAAATTGGATAAGCAACAATGAATAAACGGATGAGAAAGATTTGCGATTTATCATTTTACCTCGGCATTTCTGGCGTGCAGGGAATCGAAGGCCTCGGTTTTGTAAATGAGGTTCCTCAGTTTGGTCGGTTTTCTCTGGCAAGCTCCTGTCGTCTCGTGTTCCTTCATCTCGTCCTCGTCGTCTCGTCGCTGCTCGAACCGTGTATTCTGGTGCACTCCAATTTACTCCAGTGCACTCCTCTGCTGCGGCACGTACACTGAATCAGTTTTCCTTTGCGAACCCTCTGTGACGAAAAAGGGAAATGCCGCAACGGACGGAAGAAGGATAAGAGATGCATCCCCAGAGAACGAGATGTCACATGCGCTATAGAGACCCGCCATCGATTTAGCACGCCTGATATTTCCGCGATCGCTCTTGCGCATTGTTAACACTAAACGTTAATATATATTTCTTGTATGCAATATATGATTTATATACAGTTGTTTCGTGCATTGTTCAATTCAGTTCCACGTA